>NC_056731.1:1730732143-1730852143 GCF_019279795.1 Protopterus annectens | reverse complement strand
AGCTTAGCAATCAATGACTAGTCAATAAAAATATTATTATTTGCACCGTAGAATTGCATTTCCTAACCTGATATAAGTAATTGGAGTATTTTTCATACAAAGGGAAAACATAATATTTAAATCCTATTTCTACCCACCAACTCACTCACTACAAATAGCAGCAGTAATCACTCTTTTGAAGAAGTAGTTAATTGGTACAGTACCTTGTAAGAAACTTAAAAAATATTCTATTATTATGACAGATAAAACTGGATATCAATGATGGAGACATGGTAGTGGCTGTGGGTATTCTTTACTTTTGAATTACAGACTCTGGAAGGAACTATTACAAAATGTAATGTATGCATGAGTTTTTGTGTATGTGTGTGTGTGTGTGTTCATTATATTTATATATATATATATATATAGATATATATATATATATATATATATATATATATATATATATATATATATATATATATATATTCATTAGACAATCTCAAATTACTGAAATGTTGAATTTCAGTATTTCAAGACTTAATAGTCAGAAACCCACATACCCGAACACCAAAAACTGCGAATAGCACAATCACAACCATACACACACACACACACACACACACACACACACACACACACACACACACACACACACACACACACACACACACACACACACACACACACACACACACACACACACACACACACACAAACACACTCAAGCCAGCACATAAACACACACACATACATCTCCCTAACTACACAACATAACACACCTACCCTACCTATAAGCAGGGAGGCAAGCCCCTCTCCACCCCCTCACTAATATATACTAACTCTGAGGTCGCACTAAGCACACAAACACACAAAACACACCACTACACACACTCACACACACTAAAACCCTACCAAATACCCTTACCCAAACACCACTTACCGGAAATCCCAGATAAATCCACAAACCACACCACACTTCACGAACAAAACACCACGATAGCGGATTCAACATTTCCACATTCAACATAGTGCAGTTTTGCATAACTGCAGTTTCGACTATTCAGTCTCGAAGTACTGAAATTCGACATTTCAGTACTTCAAGATTGTCTAGTTTATCTATCTATATATATATATACATATATATATATATATATATATATATATATATATATAAATATATTCATTTAACCCTGACCACATCGCTGAAAACACAAATAACTGAGAACTCATTTCACTGAACTGCAGTTAGTATATATGGCACTGTGAAGAATACTGTAAGGCAAGTAAAAGGAATATGTCTTGGGGGTGGTGTATAGCCCCCCACATTGGTGGGGGGGTGTAGACCCCCACTTATTTTGAGTACATATTGTCATCCAGAGAGACTTAGTCATTGGTGTTGTAACTATGTATGTCTATTGCTTAAAATGTATTGTTATGAAGTTTTGGTAAAATACAATATAAAACAAACAAGGTGTGCGCCTACACTCCCCCACACCCCTCTTGACTATATATACTAACTCCAGAATTGCACTACAGTGGGGAAAAGGGCGTATACCTTTTATGTGTCTTACAGTACTCTACACAGTGCCATATATACTAAGTTCAGTGAAAAGAGATTCAGTGAAATGAGTTTTCAGTAATTTGAGTTTTCAGAGATGTGGTCGGGGTTGAAATGAAATTCAGTGAAATGAGGTTCAACAAAACAAAGTCGACCCATACATATATTTTTATATATATATATATATATATATATAGGAGAATAAGAGAGAGACAGAGATTTATATTGTTTTGGATTAAATTCGCATTTAGTTCAGTCACAACATATTGAAATCAAATGGTTAGAAACTTATTTAACTTAAAACTCATTTCATCAAATCACAATTAATAAAAAGCAGCACACATGGGAAAATATAGTATTTTAAAGGAGGCAAACTCCTGCAAGCTCTCTCACCCCCATTATTATATATATAAATATGTTATCTTCATGGCCACATAAACGTATAGAGAAAAAAAAGACCAAGCGCAGTGAATGACTGCTGGTACGCATATACGCCCAGAATCTAAAAGACATTTCTGCTAAACACAGGCTGCTAAACAAGAGGTAAGCCAAACTGAAGGCACTGGCAATTTCACAAAAATTGAAGGCAGGGGTATGTGTTGAATAGAAGTAATGAAGTATCACCCCAAAATAATCAGAGATGTTCATTATTCTCGATCACTGCTGCAGTAGCTTTAGCTATATGGGTTATATCCTGCATAGGATGTAACAGCTGGACAAGTTAAAAAGCTTCAGGGCACCTTCAATGCACCCAAACTGTCAGTCAGCTCAAGCTGAGCTAACTAAAAGACAAGTTTGGGCATGAAGCCCTTCAAAGCTTAACTGCCTCTGAAAAGCATGCTCCTCTGAGGCTTTCAAGCATTGATGGTTCGATGTGCTTTCCTTTGCTGGGCAGGTAAGTTCCCTTGGGGGAAAAAAGCATTCCATTTTCTTAATTTTGTTGATGTTTCATTACTTTCCTCTTCACAAAAGTTATTTTAAAACTAGGAGTGTTATGTTTTAATGGACTGTCTTGAGACTGTAGTATACTTTTAAATGGATCTTTCATTTTTTTATGTTCGATCATATTTTCTTTTGGGGAAATTGTGTTTATTTTACTTTTGTGGGTCTGGCACAGTATTTTAAAATACCTCTTTTTGTGTTTTCTGTCAAAAGAGTAACTCTTGTTAATTTGTAGTGTTTAACAGCAATTGCTGCTTGTCTTCCCAGGAAAGAACAACCATTTTTTGTTTGACCATTGAGCTGACTATCATCCCACAGTCGGTCTTTCTTCCAGCCACAAAAAGAAAAAAAATAAGTAAGCAGTCTTTGCCCCACAGCAGGCTAGTAATTTGCCTCCTCAGTAGGCATGGGAGAGCCACTGTTTTCAGTCCTGGGAGAGGGAACAGGGAAGATTTCCCTGTTGTGTCAGAATGCTGCGTCCATCTATGGGGAAGCTGTTGCTGCCATTAGTAACATGGTTGGTCCTATTTTTCCTGCCAAAAAGAAACAGAAAAAGAAGCATGTGTCTATTCCGTCTCCTGAATTTTCTTTGGCTAGGAGTAGATTACTTGGTCTGGCTCAGGGTTTAATTCAAGCTATTGGTCCCTAATGGTAAAAGAAATAGTAATTACTCTTTAACTGAAAATAATTAATATTCTGAATCTGAAAAGGAAGAGGTAGGGGTGGATACAGGGAGGAGAACTCAGTTTCTGATTCTCCATGTGGGGGTTTCTCTTTATCTGAGGCTATGTGCCATTGTTTTCAGTGGGAGAACACCGACAGAAAATACTGAGTTGTTACAGAAGGATTTTCCCAAACCTACACCCTTTCTTCCTGTTCTGTCTGCTTTACAGGATGTCTGTGTTACTGCCTTCAATTTTCCTCATAATCAGCTAGCTTCCCATAAAAAAGCAGATAGGGAGTATAAATTTCTTCAGTCTTCTAAATATTTACATCCTATTTCCAAGCCTAACCCTTGAGTAAAAACTATAGTTGATCCCACTGCTGCTAAGAACTTAGTTAATTCCAATCTAACTCTTTCTGATAAGGATAGGAAATCATTGATAGGTATGGGAAAAAAGTGATTTTCAGAATTTTTAATTGTCAGGCTGATATGTTAATCTCTGTTCTGACAAATTATAGAAGTATGAGGAATGTTTTATCTGTGGTTTCTTTCTTGTGAGGAAAAATCTGCTTTAAACAACTTAATTTCATCTACTCCACAGGTCACTACTTATTGCTGTCAGTGTGTGAATGACTCTGCTGGTACTCCTTCCAGGGCTATGGCCAAGAGTACTTGTTTTGAAGAGGTTTGCATGGCTGCATTCTCAGAACTTCTCAAATGATGATAAAATGAAATTTTAAATTCTCGCTTGGATAGATGTGTCTGCTCCCTCTGCTGCAGAGATGATCAAAGGGTGTGATGAAAAGTGCAAGCTGATCCAGGGAATTTCTAATATTTCCAGCTCTACTTTTCCAAATTGTCCAAGGGATTTTCTATCCATACCTCTCAACTTCCTAGCTTTTTGCAGAATGTCCAGATTTTTGCCTAATATTTTTGTTCTGCTCCTTGTAAAATTTGTAGTTTTCTGACATATCACTCAGGATTGAAGTCACTAAATAATGATGCACATTTGAGTTTCAGATTGCCTATCCTTCAAAAAATGCATGCTACTACAAACTGCATTATTCCAGCGACTAATTCTATAAGAGCAATATTTAAAATCTGTCCCTATTTTGGGGTCTCCCTCCCATTAGATTAGTGTTTGACCAGAGCTGTTGTGCAAAGATGTTGAGAGGTATGTTTCTATCTCCTCATCTAGTTTTGGCAAAAGACAGAATAAACAGTCTCAACAAAATACAGGTAAACAGATATTTAAGAAGCAATGTCAAGTGGGTTCCAAAAAGAAGTCTCAAACCTCCCAAAGCCAAGGACAGTCCATTAAGTCTGAAAGACTATTAAAGCAAATTTTTGACCCCTCCCAACTTGGCTTCTTTTTTCTTCCAGAAAGTTTAAATCTCTGTTTTTTTTTTTTTTTTTTTTTTTTTTTTGGCAACAGATTGTTTCAGACAAATGGGTTATGAAAATCATTCATCAAGGTTACAGATGACAGTGGTAGGAAATTTCACCTTTCTGGGGAGGGGGTCATTTCTCATCCTGCAGATCAGACTCTTTTATTTATACTGGTTCTTCATCACATGCTGACCCAGGAAGTGAAAGAACCAGTTCCTTCTTCCCAAGTGGGGAAGGCTTTTTATTCAAAGATGTTCATAGTACCAAAGAAAGAAAATGCTTGGAGACCAGTACTTAAACTTGCTTATGATAGTGCACAAATTCAAAATAATGTCACTTCAGAACCTGTTATTCCTTCTTTCTCTTTAAGTTTCCTGGCAACACTAGACTTAAAAAAATACTTATCATCACATCCCTATTCATTTAAGCTTCACATGTTTCTTAAGGTTTTTTGTCTGGATCAAATTATCCACCTTACTCTCTGGATTATCCACTGCATCAAGAGTGCTCACAAAGTATCTAGCTCCAGTTACAGCTCATTTCATGCTAAATGGTATCCACATTTTTCCATATTTAGTTAACATGCTCATTTTTGCAGTCTTTTTCAAGGTGTCAGGAATCTTTCTCTCGGGTTGGAGATCTCTTATGAAAGCTGCAATTCCAAGAGAACATTCAAATGTCTTTCTTGACTTCTTCCCTCAGGATTGTGTTTCTAGGATATCAACTAGACACCTCAGTCCAAAGAGCTTTTCTTCCACAGGAAAATAGATATTTACCTAGATTGATTTATAATGTTTTTTATTCAGACTTCGATCACTGTGAGGGAATACCTCAGGATTTTGAGTCTCAAGGCATCTATGATTCTCACGATACCCCTAGCAAGACTCGACATGAGAAAGATATAGTTGCATCTAAAATCTCTTTTTTCCCCAGTATCAACACCATTTAGCTTTTCAAATCCCAGCACCTGGGTTTGCAGAAGATAAATCTTTTGGTGGAAGCAACAGATATCCTTAAATCCAGGTCTCCCCTTCTCCATCCGTGCTCTAGAGCAGTCAGTCACCACAGATGCTTTGGACTTTGCTTGGGGAGCTGTTTCAGGAGGGATAAAAGTGCAGAGTATGTGGGACACAAACAACAGATGCAAGCACATAACTATCAAGGAGATGCCTGCCCTGATCAAAGCACACAACTGTCTGAACCATTGTTGGCTCTCAGGACCTATTCAAGTGGCTACAGACAATACACAGTCATGTGGTACATCAACAAGCAAGGGGGGAACCAGGTTCTAGAGCCTTTGCAGATGAGCCATGTTAGTTTGGGATATAGCTTCACAGCACAATCTCCATCAGAGCAAAAGTGTATGGAAGTCAAGCTGTGCAGGACCAGGTCAGACCTTCATAAATAAAAACTAAATCAGGGGATCTTCCAAGATTTGATCCTTCTGTGGGGAATTCCTCAAGTAGATCTCTTTGCCTTCTCTTTGAACCATCAACTGGTAAGTTTCTGTTCCAGGAGTCAATGCAAGAAGGCCTGCAAAACTTGAATAGGAGTGTTCCTGTGTGCTTTTCCACCCTTTCCATTAATACCCAGGGTACTTCTGAAGATTCAAAAGGAATTCCTCAAGATCACTGTGGTGACTCCCCTTCTGGCCCAGGCAATATTGGATCTTTTTTTTTTTTTAGAAAGGGTCAGGGGCAATAAACACAAGCTTTCTCACAGCCTGGATCTACTCATACAAGAACAGGCATGTATGATACACCCAAACATCAATCTAATTCAGTTGAATACCTGGATGATAGGGTCTTAATTCCTTTTAGGCACCCTTTTACTGAGGACATGCAGCAGGTACTAATAGAGGGAAAAAATGCCTGCTTCTAGAAAATCATGTAGTAGCCAATGGAAAAGGTTTTCTAGTTGCTGTTAAAAACATGACCAGCATTCAAGGCTAGTTGTTCTCTCTTTCTACAATATTTGTAGAAGTTACTATCATATGACCTTTCTTGTTCCTCTAGCAAGGTTCATTTATCAGCCATTTCAGCATGTCTGCCCAATGGGTCCTCTTCTTTCAATGCAGTTTCATGTCAAGATGTTCTTAAAAGAAGTTTTGCATAAGAGCCATTCAAGAAAACTGGTAACCACTCCTTGGGATATTAATTCTGTGTTACAGAAGCTAACACTTAATTCATTTGAACCAGCTAATCTGGCTAATTTGAGGTTCTTAACATGGAAAAGAGTTTTACTGATTGCTCTGACATCTGCAGGAAGGGCATCTGTGTTACAAGCTGTTATGGTGAGCCAACCCTATCACATTTTCTATAGGGAGAGGGTTTCTTTGAGAATTAATCCTTGTTTATGCCTAAAGTGGTATCTTATAGGTTCATAGGAGGTTACTAGGCCTAGCGACGTAAAAACCCTGATTACTGTAGGTGACCTTAGTTAGATGGTCCCTGTTTGCAGAATGATACTATGATCAGCACTGAGTGCCTCTGTCCATGAGGGCCATAGGTGCCACCCATGGTGTGAATTTGCGGTTTCCCATCCAATTCTCAAGGTTGCACTTAAATAGGATCATGGTGAGCTCTGCTTCACATAAAGTGGGAGCTTATTTCAAAGGAGCACCAATCTCTGGGAGACATATCTGTCTGTTGTGCAAGTTCTATTAATGTCGCAGACCAGGTTGAGACCCCTGGAGTGAGTAACTCTTGTCCCATTTGATTTGCAGATGTGCAGCATTTCCATTAGGACAGGGTCAGAGACTGCTCTGTATTCCAGGCACAGGTTGCATCTCAGCAGCCTGTATGATACAGAGGACAGTGATATAGATTTCAGTCTTTCCATGGAGGTCATGTTTTGGAGGCCCTGAATTCTCTTGATTAGAAAACTCTGTGGTCTCTCCAGCTGCTGCAGGTGTCTAATGAAGTACATACATAAGGGAGCATTGTACTCAATCAGTGGTCTGATAAGGGCCGAGTACAACTGAGTAATGACCTCCTTTGTCTTGGACATGATGCCCTTATTTATGAGATGGACAGTGTAGCAGGCTTTCCCTACTACTGTGGACATATGGTGATCCAAGTTTAGACTGCTAACAATATGCATTCCCACGTCATATACCAATGTGTTTGAGCTTAGAGGGGTGCTGTCTATATCATAACTAGCAGGGGCTACTTCTCTGCCAAAGGGGATAATGAGGCATATTTTTGTGTTTAGTTCCAGTCCATGGTCCTGGCACCAGTCATTTGTCTGTGTCAATCCATTCTGTAATTTGATGATGGCATTGGGAGACTCTTTGGTTGCTTCCAATTTACAGTTGTCTGCAAACTTAGTAAGCCACAAGCCAAGAACTTTTGACTGAACTTCAGAAAAATAAATTCCAAAACAGTAGAGGGCCCAGTACAGATCCTTGTGGTACACCACTGGTAACCAGTTTACTGGTTGAGGTGGATTCCCCAACTTTAACAGTGTGCATTCTATTAGTGAGCGAGTTTACTACCCATCTAGTGATAAATGGGTTGCTACCCAGCTGAGAGAGTTTCACAATGATCCCTGAGTGGGGAATTGTGGCAAACACCTTGGCTAAATCAAGATAGGCAGTGTGCATTGCTTTACCCTCATCCAGGGCTTTGATGACTTTCTCAAAGAAGTTCAATAGGTTTAATAAGCAAGATCTACCCTTGACGAACCAAACTGGGTTCGGTCAAGAGTTTGAAGGTCACCTATGTCCTGGTCGATAAGGTCCATGATGATTCTTTCCATGGCCTTGTAGATAACACTAGTCAGGCTAATGGATCTATAGTTCCCGGGGTCTGTTGATGGACTCTCTTTGTGCAAGAGGACTACTGTTGCTGTTCTCCACTCCTCTGTCACAAAACCAGTGGTCTGGCTATGGTTAAAGAGACAGCTACTGTAAGTTGTTCTTCTAGGTCTTGTTTTAGATTGTTTATTACACAGCCTGGGATGTTTTCTGGTCCCATAGAGATTGTGTTTTTGGCCTTGGAGAGCGCTGAATAACCTGTTCTTTGGAGATAAATGGTATAGGACAGGTGTCAGGAATCCTATGGTGTAAGGCTGGTGGGGACAGGAGGGTGAAAATGTTGCCAAATCTGTCAGCCAGTAAGTTGGCAATTTCTTCAGGTTCCATGTAAGAGGTGCTGTCCACTATAAGTTCAGCACACAGCTGGGTATTCCGTTTGAGGTTTTGCACATAGCTAAGGAATCCCTTATGATTGTCCTTAACTATGGATGCAAGTCTAGTCTCATAGCTTGCTTTAGAGGAGTTTACCAGGTTTCTGATTTGCTTGTTTAGGCTGTATAGGGTAGTCTTCCCATGCTGAATATGCTCCTTCTTGTTCTTAGATATCATAGGATCATGGGATCATATGAAGCTACTAGGCTATTGATCCTGAGGACTTTACAAGCCTCGCCAAGAATTTAGCCCATGTTTTGACAAGTCATCACCCAATGCCCATGTCCAGCAGGAACACAGTTGAAATCTCAGAGGTGTATTTTCTGTTCCCCATCCAGTTATCCAGTTTGCACTTAAAAAGGGTTAATGAGGTACTCTGCTCGACATGGATAGGGAGTCTATTCCACAGAAGGGGGAGTCTCTGGGACACACATCTGTCTTGCCAACAAGTCCTATTGATGTCACAGACCAGATTGAGGTCGTGCATGTGGGTTAATCGAGTGGAGCTTGACTAGTGGATCTGCCAGCAGTCCCATCAAGGTGGGGTCTGAGATTGCTTTGAATGCCAGACAGAGGTCAGCTCTGAGGAGTCTGTATGAGACTGAGTAGAGAGACAGGGCTTTTAGCATATCTGTGTAGGGTAGATGTTTGAGGCCCTGGATTCTCCTGGTGATGAACTGCTGTGGTCTCTCTTGCTGCTGCATGTGCTTTGTGAGGTATATGCCAAAAGGGGCACTGTATTTAATAATGGGCCTTATAAGGGAAGAATGCAGGGATGTTATGACCTCCTTGTTACTGGACGATATACCCTTACTAATGAGGTGGGCCATGTAGAAAGCTTTCTATACAATGGAGGCAATATGATGGTCAAAAGTCAGTTTGCTAAAAATCTGAGTGCCCAAGTCCCTCACGACTGTTTGCATGCATGGGACCTTCTTATTAATGTGATCATTTGTGGGGATGTCACTCTTCCCAAAGGGGACGATGGTGCATTTTTTGGCATTAAGTTTGAGGCCATCTTTATGGCACCAGTCATTTGTTTGGGTGATACCATCTTGGAGGATGTCCACATCACTAGGGCGACTGATGACAGAGCCCATCTTGCAGTCATCTGCAAACTTGTTCAGCCATAGCCCACTAGTTTTGGCCTGCACCTCAGAAAAATACATCCCAAACAACAGAGGCCCCAGGACCAATCCATGGGGTACACAGTTCATTACGGGACTTCTGCTTGAGATGGCTTCCCCTATTTTGACTAGGTGGGTTCTATCACTGAGCCAGTTTGATACCCATCTGGTAACATACAGATTGATGCCTAGTTGAAAGAGTTTATCTATTATATCTCAGGGGGAATAGTTTTGAAGGCTTTGGACAGGTCAAGGTAGGTGGTGTGCACCATCTTCCCCTCATCCATGGCTTTGGTGACTGTCTCAAAGATGTCAACCAAATTTAACAGTCATGACCTCCCCTTGACAAAACCAAACTGTTTGTGATTGAGTGTTTGGAAGTTGCCAATTTTCTTGTTAATGAGGTCCACAATAATCCGTTCCATGGCTTTGCAGATCAGGCTAGTTAGCCTGATGGGTCTATAATTTCCTGGATTGGTGAATGCTCCACCTTTGTGAAAAGGGATGACAGTGGCTGTTCTCTACTCAGCTGGGATGAAGCCAGTACTCAGGTTTTGGCTAAATAGGGTGCCTAATGGTACTGCAAGTTCCTACCTGAGTTCATGTAGGATGCAGCCTGAGATGTTATCAGGTCCCCATGGAGGATGTACTTTTTGCCTTTGAGAGGGCAGTGATGACTTGCTCCCCTAGAGATAAAGGGGGGGGGGGCAGGTGCTGGGATTGTCCTGATTTAGTGATGGGAGGACAGAGGGGTGAAATTTTCACTGAACCTGTCTGCTAACAGGTTGGCTATATCTACAGCTTTTGTGTCTGTGGTGTCCTTCACCACCAGTTCAGTGCAGATCTGAGTGATTCCTTTAAGACTGCAGACATATGTGAAGAAGGTCTTATAATTGTCATTAGTAGATGTGGCCAGTTTGAACTTGAAGTTTGCTTTGGAGGATTTTACTAGTGCTCTTATTTGCTTGTTCAGGCTAAGGAGAGATTTCTTCCAGTTACGCACCTACTCCTTCTTTGTTCTGGACAACAGTTTTTTTTTCCTTTTATTATAGAGTTTATCTATTGCAAATATCCACCAGACAGGTTTACTCTTCCTTGAGGAAGATGATTTTGTTCTGTCAGGTATTCCTGATTCCATGCAGCTATATTAATGCTTATATAGTACTTTGATGTAGGTTTGGTGCTTAACAAAGGCCCTGAGCATAAGCTGCATTCTCTGGCTCTAAAGACAATGTTAATGGATAGGTTAATATATATATATATATATATATATATATATATATATATATATATATATATAATGTGTGTGTGTGTGTGTGTGTGTGTGTGTGTGTGTGTGTGTGTATATATATGTATATATATATATATATATATATATATATATATATATAAATGCACATAGCCATTACTTCTTTAACATACCATCACATATATGACTAATGAAAGTTTCATACCAGGAGATGACAAAGGTTATCCACTGGAGCTGTGGTTGATGGCTCCCATTATATATCCCTCCGTCACTAAAGAGGATGCATACTACATTATATAAACCATAATAAGGAATGTAAGTGAGAGATTATTTGGCATGTGGAAAGTCCACCTCATCTTTCTGAATACACTGTGAAGTGCACTCCAATATGCACCTGAAAAGTCTGTGCAGATTGTGTGATATTTCCCAATAGAATTAAATTTAAGCATGGTGCCCTACTAATCATAGTTTAGATAATTTACTCCAAACCCCCCAGACAAATGAATTAAATTATTCACAGGCATTGTCAGATGATTGGGGTGCACAAATGAGTTCTCAGCATGGCCTGACAACACAGGCTGTGGCTATATGATTGACCACTGGCAATCCAGTAAAGTCTTGTTTGTAGCTATGAGTTATGACATACCAGTTGTAAAGGTATGCACTGAGCAATTGGTGATGGTGAGCCTTGCATAATCATTGCCTGTGTCATCATATAGCAGCATAGCTTCATGTATAATTGTCCACACCGTCGTATATCCACACATACCATGCTGCAACATAGTAAGAAGATGCACACAGATACACATGCATAAAGTAGTTATACAGGCAGGAGGTTAATTTAGTCATGCATAGCCAACAAGCAGATATAGTTAAAGACAGAGTATGTGTGCTTACAATGCCAAGGACATGCTATGAGTATATATTCAAGCATTGTTGTTTTTCAAACAGCCAATATAGTTTTGCAATCATATACAGTAAATTGTAATCAGGGACTGATATGACCAGGCATTAGCAAGCAAGAAGGTAATATATGCTTTCATGCACAGATAAAATATGTATGGACAATATATTATAAATACTTTACAAATACTTCCCCTAGTAATACAGGTATGCATGTAACTGTGCAAGAGCCACAACATACACACCTTTCAACTGTCCAGATTTTCAAAGAACATCCAAATTTTTTCCTTGTACTTTTGGTCTGTTTCTCATAAAATTTGTGCTTTTCTGGCAAATAACTGAGGATTGAAGTCATTAAATAATGGTATATGTTTGAGTTTCAGACTTCATATCCTTTAGAAAATGCATGCAAGAACAAATCATGTTATTCTAGCAATTGTCTAAGTTGATAAGGGCAGTATTTAAAATATTTCCCTTTTTTTGGGCCTTTGTCCTCTATTATTTTAGGCTTTGTCCAGATTTCTTGCACTAGTAGGTAGAGTGGTATGATAACATAGACAACAGCACACACATATAGCAGAGCAGGACAAATGGATACACAATAACATACCACATGACATCTGAAATGAAAGAAAAAGTAGTGTACACTATGGCCAACACCTGCCACCAATACATGTGATTAATTATGGAAATTACACCTGCGAGATATGTACATTTATATATCCTACCAGGATAATAACTATCATGTTAGACATGACCAGTACATAATATATATAGGCCACATGCGTATGTACCAGTAACAAGCAATGTTCAATGTGGTAAACTGTAAAGGTAAAGGTAAAAATAACATACTGTGATGTAGACAGGTGAGGGATGAATTTTTTCATTGTATACAGGAGGTAAAATACAAGATGATCAAATGAAGCATGTACACAGTAGAGGTATTAAATGAAAATGTAACAGGTGTGGCAGTATGAAGAGAAACAATACTATTCACAGCAATACTGAACCTACTACCTCAAAAACGTCCACATACTCTGTGGAAATAAATATGACCAGTACTAATATGTATGCAGTATGCATTCCTAATAAACAAAGTAACAGGTTTCAGGCACCCACCATAAATTCAGCTAGTGTGGCACAGACTCTATTGTATGTGTATAGCTCAGTATGGCAGTGATGCAGGAGATAGACATGTCACTGCAGATGTTGCACCATCTGCCATTGTGGTATGAGGCAGCAGGGACATACCACATATACAATCATGCACAGTACAACAAAGGTGATAAACTGGTAAACACATACAATTATGCACAGTATAAGATGTGTAATAGTGATTTCCTAGGGTTTGGTCAGGGCAGTCAAGAATGAGTCACACTTCATCAAATTTTTCCAAGAATGAGATGTGTTACTCAAAAGACACATGAAAATATAATTTTTTAGGGAGAAAGCTCACCCTTACCTACATGAGTTATGTATAAGTACATGGTTACACTACAGTGGAGAAAAATGAAAATCACACTGGAAGTGTACTATCTACTCAAAAATGTTTTTTTATTTATTTTATTTTACATTTGGTTACCAAGAAAGTCCGACTGGACACAAGTCCTTTTTCAGCAGAAGCCCAAGGAGAAGAGCTCCAAATATAACATAGATTAACAAGTACAATTTCATAGGTACAGAATAACGCTATACATTTTACTTCAAAGAAAACTGATAATAATAAGAATGTACAACCAAAATAAGATGAAAAATGGTACACTATACAGGTCCAAAGATGAAGCACGTTAAACTGCATTATCCAAATAACATTCGGTATGATATAGCATTATAATAATATAAGTATCAAAAGAAATAAAAATCTGTTCGGAGTTAATGCACTTGCCAATACAGCTGCAATTCGAAATAAAAAACTAAATCCAAGTGGCAAGAGCAATACAAGGCAGGTATACCAGAATAGCATATGAAGATCCTTTATACTTCAGTAGTCCACAGTATTCAAACAAATAAGCAGTACTGCAACTAATTCAGTATAAAAACAATATGATTTATTTGTCACAAGCAGGTTAGCGCTTTCACCAGATGGCTTCATCAGACCTACTAAACATTTCACTCTTCAGTTTAAATACAAAAAATAGCGGGGAAAAAAGCCATTCTTAAAGTGAAAGAATCCCTTATTTCAATTATTACTTCCAACCCATCTAACATCAATAATATACTCAATAAACAATTTATCTAATCAAAAACTTAACATGTACCTGATTTAAAATATATTTAATAGTTATAATATCTAATAATTTATACACTAAAAGCTTTATCAATTAATAAATAACATACCTAAAACATATATAAATATAAAACAAATATATACAGACATAAACACATAAATGGATATAAAAAATAAAAATAGAAATAAAGGGAAGTGAAACCATACTGCACCCTAAACGTGCAATATGTGTATGGATGTAAATGTATGAATGATGGGAACTAAATGGATACATATCCTAACTATGACTAAGCCCTTAATTTCCTCATCTTGAGGAAAGGTTGAATGGGAACCTTACCATTTAATCCAGGGCTAACGTCAGATCTGAATCTCATGATCCAATTAGTTTCCCTTGCTTCTGTGAATGTCTTTATGTCCCCTCCTCTAATACTTCTATATATATTCTCCACTATTTTAAACCTAAAACTGTGTCCTTCCCTTCTCTCTGTAACATGTTTTGCAAGGGCATTAGTCATTGATCTAATTCTAATGTGGTAAGTATGCTCACACATCCTATCCCTCAGGCACCTATTTGTCTTGCCAATATAGAATGTAGAGCATCCCAAACAAGTAGCTAAATAGACCACATCAGTGGACATACAATTTCCTTTAGCTCGAAACGTGAACACACCAAAACCAGAAGGATGTATAAATGTAGGATCAGAGTCAATCAAATAACAAAAATTACAATGGTTACAAGGTGATGTGGAACAAAATTCACTGTAGCCATCCTGTCTACTATCTCTTGGGTAGCACAACAATCTCTTCAAATTCATTTTATTCTTATATACAAATTTAGGTATACTTCCTATAACTTCTCTTATAGTCGGATCCACTGATAGAATATGCCAATGTGTCTTAACTACATCCTTTATAATTCCTACATCTTTAGTATAAAAAATTGGAAAAATTGTATTATTAGACTCCATTCCCCCTCTGGGTGTATTACCTTCCAAAGGAACATACTCATTAGTCCTAGTGGAGAAATAAGGGGCTGCTACATTAGATCTCAACTCATTAATATCTAACATCCCATTACTAAAATCTCTACTATAATAATTACGTGCTCCTAACCTCTGTTGTAAATCATCTAGTCCATTCTTAAAGTTTAAATCTATTGGATTGTATCTAGAAATACGCATAGCCTGTCCTCTGACAATATTACTATATACATATCCAGGATGCATACTATGTCGTTGCAACAGGACATTCTTATGGCATGGCTTCCTATATAGCCCAGTATTGATCATACCATATCCCAACTTCTCTACATATATATCTAAAAAAGGGATCCTATCCAAAGACCATTCAACTGTAAACTTCAGATATCTGGTAGCAGAATTCATCTCTCTCACAAACTCATCCAACTCATCAGATGTGCCTGTCCATAAAAGGAACAGGTCATCTACAAAACGTCTATAGAATGGAACAAAACTATTGTAACCAGTCATCTGAAACATATACCTATGTTCCCATTCTGCCATAAAAAGGTTAGCGTAGCTATTGGCACAGGAAGTGCCCATAGCCACGCCATCCTTCTGTAAGAAAATCCTATTGTTAAAACAAAAAACATTTGATTCCAAAATAACTTCCAAAAAAGTCATTAACAAATCTATCTCTATGCCATCTATGTCTGTCATTCTCTTTAAGTAGCTACCCACCATCTCTATCCCTTCTAAATTAGGGATCACTGTAAATAAAGACTGGACATCCATCGTAACAAAAATATATTCTTGATTAGAGGATGTTAAAGCTATAAAATTATATAAATCTAACAAAAACTGTTTAGTATCCTTTAATATAAATTCATTAACATTAACTATTGGTCTTAGTTTATTCTCTATGTAGATAGAAAGCGGTTCAGTGGACCAACCCCTTCCAGCTACAATAGGTCTTAGAGGTGGATTCACTCTATTTTTATGTATCTTTGGGAGTCCCTGAATAACCGGTATGAGTGGGTGTACAACTTCCAAAAATCTAAACAAATTAAAATCTATGACATCGCTCTTAAATAAATCTTTCAGCATACTATGTATCCTGTCAGTCAGACGGTTAACTGCTTCCAATGATATGGGAATGTAGTGGTCAGTATCACTTAACATTTCAAACATACTTTCTTGATAACTGGAGGTATTCATAATTACCACTCCACCTCCCTTGTCAGCAGATTTGATAGTAATCATGGTATTATTACGTAAACTGTATAGGGCCTCCTTCTGTTTGAGTGTAAGATTCTGCTTACCCCTCTTGTAATTATTACACGAACTCCTCATCCTGTATAGATCATCTTCTACTAACTTACTATATGCTGCTAGTAAGGGATGTAGAGGGGGGGTATATGTACTGGGTCTTTTAATACTGTGATTATTGTTAACACTATTATCACCTCCAAATTCTATTCTCAATGACAAATTACATATAAACAACTTAAAATCACGTAAAGTCTCCTCAAAATTACTATAAGTAGTAGGAATAAATGACAAGTGTCTATACTTAGAAGAAGCGGTACCTGATGAGGTGCATGAAGAAAGAGATAAAAAGAAGACTACTGCTTGAGAATGAGGGAGGAGAGTTCATCCTGGGTGAACAGAAGGAGATGGAAATAGACTAACCTGGGGAGTCACAGTTACAGATCCAATTTGCTTGTAGGTGTGTTTTTAGAGATTTTTTTAAACTGAGCTACAGTTGATATGGTTGTTATACTAGTGAGCTAAGTGTTTCATTTTTAGCTACGAAATGTGAATACAGGGAGGCCCCTGCAGAGTTGTTGGCTTTAATGACTTGAAGAAGAGGTTTGTTGTTGGAGCGTAGGACCCTAGTACTGGAAGAATGCATAAGATTTTGTAATGCAGGGGTTTTATCAGGGTAGTAAAGAATGTTATGGGTTAGTATAAGCTGGTTGTAAAGGAGAAGATGGGGAAGTTCAAGCCAGTTGAGTTGTTTAAGGGTTAAGCAATGGTGGGCTATTGGTGGCGAACTTTGCAATTTCGTTATAGCAGGCCTCAAGTTTGGTTACATCTGATTTTCTAAGACTGGTGAAGTTAGGTGAGGCATACAAAAGAGAAAAGATGAGATGTGTTTGTGGAATTTAGTCCTGGTGGTGTTTGTGAGGAATTGTTTATTTTTATATAGTTCCCCCCAATGTTTTATGTACTTTCTTTATGGTAAGTGAAGTGTGAGTGTCAAATGTCATGTTGCAGTCTATCTCTACTCCTTGAAATTTGGTGTGAATGACAGGAGAGATACTAGTTTTATTGTTAAAAATAATAGTAAATGTGAGTATGGGATTGGAAGGATTAGTAGGCTGGAATATGAGGTTTGGTTTGATTGGGGTTTAGTATTACTTGAGAGTTGGTAAGCCATTCTTCTATAGAAAGGAAGGAAGCCTGTGTTTTTAATTGCTGTTCTTGGAGGGAAGGAGAGTAACAGATTAGTGCTGAGTCATCAGCATATTGGATGACTGAGGCATGTAGAGTAGAGGTATGGAGGTTGTTAGTGAAGTCAGAGAAAAGTAATGGACCAAGGATAGCCTTGGGAAACACCCAGTGTAACTGACAATAAAGAAAAAAGTTCTTGCCTCCACTGTACTGCTTGCTGTCAATTTGTTAAAAAACTCTGAAACCAAATAATGGTGGGTTTGCTTAAATTCAGTTCGGAGAGAGATTTAATAGGTTTGTTGTGGTTAACTATATCAAATGCCTTAGAGAGGTCAAGAAAGATAGCAGAGACATAGTGACCATTATTTCTGTGGTTATTTACTGCAGGAGTGAAAGACATAAAAGCTGTTGTGGTGCTGTGATGGGGCCTGAAACCATGTTAAGTGTTTGTTAAGAAGCTTGTGGGTGCTGAGGTAGTCCATGATTTGTGCGTGCATACACCTCTCCAGTATTTTGGACACAGGTGATAGTATTGCTATAGGCCGATAGTCGGTTAACTCTTTAGAGTTACCCCCTTTGTGGAGTGGAATAATGTGAGAAATTTTACAGATCTTGGTGACTAGATTTTCAGATATGGAATGGTTGATAAGAATGTAGACAGGGTATGTGATGGCATCAGCAGCTATTTTCAAAAATTCAGGTGGGAGTTTATCAGCGGCTAAGGTGGTAGGTTTTAGTTTCTTAAGAAGTATCTTAATAGCATCTGTAGAGACATTATGGAAGGTAAAGCCATTGTTTGCAGCATGGTAATTTGGTTGTTGGTTGGAGGATGAACAGTTTTGAGAGTTAGCTAGGGCCAGAATGGATTCAGTGAAAAACTGTTGAAAAGGGTGACAACATTGACTGAGATATTAGTTATGGTTGGTAGGGGAGTACCTGCTTTTCCAGGAAGGAGAATGTTTTTAATGGTCATCCAGAACTATTTTGGGTTATTTTGATATTTAGTTTGTATATTGTGGTAGTCAGTAATTTTGTCTGTTTAACACATTTCTTTGACTTGTTACGGAGTTCAAGGTATGCCTGTTGGATTGTACAGGATTCAGTTTTGTGCCAGTGATCCCATGCTTTATCTATGGATTTCAGCAGGGAGCTAGCTTCCTTGCTCATCCAGGGAGTGTAGTTGGATTTGACTCTAATGGTTCTAGGAGGAGCTTGGGAGTTTAAGATGTCTAGGAAGGTAGAGCTGAAGTATCAAACAGCTTTGTCAAGGTTAAGGTTCTTGCGAGGAGTCCAGTTATATTCTTTTAGTGCATTATTAAAGCAAGATGGGTTGAAGTTTTTCTTGTTTCTTATTATCTGGTAATTTGTGGGCTTTTCCTGATATGTACAATGTCTTATTACAAATGTAGATAAGTGGTGACTCATACTTTTGGGGAGGCATCCTGATTGACAGATGAGAGTTGGTCTGTTTGTCAGAATCCAGTCGAGTATTGACTGTCTCTTGGTGGATTTGTCAGTTCTAGTGGCAGACTCAATGAGCTGAGAAATCCATGGAAGTTGATGAAGTTGGTGGCAGAACTTGAGTTACAATTTAACCAGTCAATGTTGAAGTCCCCCAAGATGAAGGTTTCATGTTGGAGGAACTCAGAGGCCCAGTCAAGTAGGGTCTCCGGGCTAGGTGTGTTTTTGCAGGGTAGTATGTAGCAACTGATTATATAGATACTTTTTCTGGGGTTAATTTTTAGTTTTGCAAGTATAATTTCTGCATTACATAATATGGGAGTGTGTATGTCCAACTTTTCTACATTTAGCATATTTTTAAATAGTATAGCTACACCACCTCCTATTTAGCTGTTCAATCATTATGTAGGATATCATAGCCAGGTGCTAGAAAAAAAAAAATCTAAGTAGTTGTAATATAATGAACTGTGATATAAAATGATCTCACAAAAGTTGTTTCAGCAAAGGGTAACTGTAGTAATAGAGCTAACCATTACAGGTTATATAAGACTTGGCAGTCATCATGTGCAAAGGCACTTGAAAATACACAAGCAAGGTGGAATGTGAAAATATGCTGGAATCACTACCAGAGATTGGTATGATGGGGATGACCACATTGTCATCCTTTGCAACCTCTATTGAGGTTCCTAGACAGTGCAGATCTGTCATGCAACTATGCTGTGACAGCTGTGGTGTCACACCACTGCTGTAGCCATGGAGGTGGGGTGATCATGCTGGTTCCCCAGTGGTAGTAGTTAGGTGATGTTTTCTATCAGCCAGCTGTAATGAAATGCTCCTTCCACCAATAGCAGCTGATTGATCAGAAGGTATAAGCAGGGATGGAGAACATATGTCATGGCCATGTTGACATATCCCTTATTGTAAATATGTCTATGTTCGCAAATTCACAGATGAAGTGTCCAGCAATCTGTGACTGCATGTGTTGCACAGATATGGCCAACTGTATGCAGAGTACAATACCCATGATATCTGCATACTGCCCATGAAATGAAGCATGTAGCATGTGTTTGTGACATTTATAAATGCTCATTACCTCGGCATGCTGCCTTTCAAACTCATCATGTAACATGACCAGGCTGTCTGCATCTCAGTCTGTGGCTCCAACTAGAGCATTCTGTGCTGAATGGATATAATGGTGCACGTACTTATTGGAGTGAAGCAACAGCTGAAGACAAACTAATATCCCCACACATCTGTATTTCAAGTATCCCTAACCATCCTTACATGCTAGTATTATCCACTGGGCATCCTTAGCTTCAGCAGACAAAGCAACATGGCCAGACCAACTTTCATGCTCATTAGCCTCCTGCCAACAAGTCATACTATGACCATGCTCAGAATATATTGGGTCTGAAAATGTTGAGAGGACAGTGTGCCTTGCAGTGACACAGATGCTTGTGGAGGCCTGCATGTTGTTTCAGGTTTCAACTTTCTGTCACTTAAGAAGTTAACTTGTGAGTGTTTCTGCCATTTCACACTGAGCTAATCGGAGGTAGGGCACTAAGCAAACTGATCTGTGATATATAACATTAAGTATCCTGTTTTTTGCTTATTTTTACAAGTTATTTATAGCACGATTATTGACTGCTGCATATTTTTCTAGCTAGTTTCACTGTGTGAGAGGTATTAACTGGAAGTTTTCTACAGTTGGTATGCATCTGTTTGGGTTTGTTTGTTCTGATTTCCTGCCAAGGAGTGCATCATATAACTTATTTGTTTGCAGTTAAAAGCATTCTCTAGAGTCACCTTGCTCCTTTATCTGTATAAAACTTTCATTTAAAGGCTCACTGCTGCTTTTCTGCTGTGATAAACATTTCTGCAGTTTTTTTTCTACCTAAATAGTGTGGGTAGTTGTAGCACTGTCCATATTCAAGCTTGTGTTTTGGGCCTAGTTGTTTGTTTGTAGAGGCTGTGTGTCTGAGCACATGTTCCAGGCCATCTTAGTTTAGCCAAAGCCATTCTTGCAGTTCAGTGAGAGGGAAGTGTTTATGGTCATTGGCTGATTGGGGTTACCTGGACTACTGCTTGGAGTAAGCACCTCAATGGTTCTTTCAAGATTTTTTTAAAGTTGTTCCAGGTTTCAACTTTCTATTACTTAAGAAGTTAACTTGTGAGTGTCTCTGCCATTTCACACTGAGCTAATTGGAGGAAGGTCACTGAGCAAACTGACCTATGATATATAACATTAAGTATCCTGTTTTTTGCATATTTTTATGAGTTATTTATGGCACTTTTATAGTCTGCTGCATACTTTTCTAGCTAGTTTCACTGTGTGTAAGGTATTAACTAGAAATTTTCTACATTTGTTAAACATCTGTTTGGGTTTGTTTGTTCTGATTTTTGTTTCCCATTGTCCCTCCCTGTTGGTATCTTGTTCTTATACTTGGTGGTTTTGCAGTTGCCCACCCCTACTGTAAATTTGATCTGGGACACTTCTCCCAGTCTAGTGTCATTACCTCATTCTACCTAATACAGGGAGAACATTTGAGAAGGCCAACCCACTTAGTTTCTTAACCGTGAATTATCTTCTAAGCTTGCTTCCTGCCTTTCCTGTAAGTAGTCTAGTCCAGATACATATTTGCTGTACCTAGAACTGTTTGTAAGTTTCTGAGCCCCCAAGCCTTTCTGTGTTGGAGGGAAGCCTTCTAGCTTATCAGTAGGAGTGGTAAGCAATAGGTAGCTTATCTAAAAAAAGAAAACAACACTTTTTGCATCACCGCTTAGCTAGGGTTAAACTATTCCTGGCGCCATAAAGTCTGCTTTTCAAATTTTCCCTTAGAACTAGCCAGTTTTTTAGTTTTAGCAATCAAATCTGTTTCTTTGAGCCCAGCACTTGTTCAGAACTCACTGTAAGCACTAAATGAGCTACAAATTACTACAACACTCAACTTTCCTCACTTGTCTAGAGGAAAACAGTTTTTAGTACTTAATAAATAAGCATCTATCCAGGCATGTCTAACGGTCAGCTCCAGGTGTTTTCTCCTGTCTACCTGATGAATCTGGGCATCTTGGGGCAATGCAGCAATTGCCTTATGTACACAGACAACCCTTTCCTCCTACCACCCAACACTACAACCTGTGAGAGATGCACTTATACAGCCAAACTAGAAGCAAAGCGCTCTTCACCCAAGACTGTACTAGACAGCCATGAGGAGAAGGTAAACACTTGCACCACACCACAATCATCACGTAGTCCCTCAAACCTTACACCACCAAAACACACACAGAAACACAAAACACACACCTACATTCATGGAGGCTCTCAATAAAAATCTGCCCAAGCAACAGGGACCTCCAAAGCAAAAACGCAAGCAACCTCCACCCCCTAACACAACCCAAATGACACATTACCCACAAACTCAGTGTGCCACTCAACCACAGCCCATAAGGCATAACAATGTACCCAACACTCTAATCATAGGTGACTCTATAGTCAGGCACACTGATGTTTCACTCACCAGGCTAAACAAGGAGAAAGTTACTGTCAGCTGCCTGTCGGGTGCCAGGATCCATCACATAATGCACACACTCAGGTCACTCCACAGCAAGTACAAATATGACTCTGTCATTGTCCATGTTGGTGTGAATGACCAGAGATGTACCTTTCTGGACTACATGAAAAAAGACATGAAGGAGCTGTCCGATCTTGTAGCCCAGGCACGTATGACCCTAGCCCTGAGTAGCATCCTGCCATCACCCAGACTGATACCACAGTACAAGGATAAAATGATTAACTTCAACAATTGTCTAAGCTTCTGGTGTCATTCTAAGGGGATCAAGTATCTGTCTGTCTGGGATGACATGACTGACAGAGCACAATGCTTTGCCAGAGATGACCTGCATCTGTCACCCTTGAGATTCTGGATACTGGCTAAGGCTCTTGCCACCCCTATAGTGCCTTTTTTAGGCAAGGTTCAAAAGACAAATTCACCACCATAACAGGTACAAGCAAGCAAAATCTAATGGTAATGCTACACAATGCTGGAAGTCTAAACCTCAAAATGTACTCACTCGAGGCATGCCTTAAAATGGAGAACATCGACATCTGTGCAGTGACAGAGACCTGGTTCAAGGCTCCAGAGAGCACCACTGCATTACCAGGATATAATTCATACCATGCCTTTCAGTCACCTAAGCTGTACCAAAACACTAAAGGCAGAGGAGTGTCTATATCCATTAAGGATATCCACACCTCCAGGCTAGTTGCTCAGCATAATGCATCCGAGATTATCCAAGTGCAACTAACTCTGCGCAAGACCGCAATCCAAATTGTAGCTTGCTACAGATCCCCCACCATGCCCCAGGATTCCTACTCCTCATTTCTTGATACACTGGAAAATATTAGGGTACAACCTAACACTCTAATAATGGGCGATTTCAACTACCCCAGCATTAACTGGGAAAACTACTTTTGTACCAACTCTTTTGCTCAACGTTTTCTGGAATTCATAAATTCCAACGCCTTGGATCAACCTAGCCACACCCTCACCTGGGCAGCAATATCCTATACCTGGTCATTACCAACATGGGCAACTGGTGTTCCACACCAGAGATCAATTCCTCATTGGTCAGATCCATCCACAAGCTAATCACCCTAGACATCCACATCCTGCCCCCACACCCATTAGGGAAACCACCGTAAATCATTTCTCCAAAGCCAACTTCACGCTTCTTAAGACAGAAGTGGAAAACTTCATGACACCCACGCAGATGAACAATAGAGGTACGGCTGCTGAATCCTACACAAATGCACTTTATAAGCACTTACACGAATGCATGGATTGTGCAATCCCTAACAGAACCAAGATGCTATCCTCCAAAAAAAGGAAGCCAATCTGGTGGTCCCCTGCCATAAACTAACTCTACAACAGAAGAAAGAAACTGTGGCAAAAAATAGTAAAAATCCCATGATTGGAGGAACTCCCTGGTCAGCCTCAGTAAGAAGCTGAGATCCCTCATAAAATCCTCCAAAGCTAGTTACGAAAACAAAATCGCCACTGATTCTAAAGACAACCACAAAGCATTCTATAGCTGTGTCAAGAATCTCAATGGCAACACTCAGATCTGCTCTGAGTTACAGCACAATGACACTAAATATACAGAACCAACTGATATTGCCAACATCCTGGCAGATAGGTTCAGTGCTAAATTTACCCCCCTCTCACCCCCTAAAGGGCCCATCTCTATACAGGAAGAATGCAAAGTTCCTGTAATCATGGCTGCACAAGTAAAAACCACGCTCTCCAAAGCCATGAAAACACCATCCATGTTACCTGACAACATCCCATGCTGCGTTCTACATGAACTACAGAACAAACTGGCACCCCACATAAGTACCATGTTCAATCATAGCCTCACCTCAGGCTTTTTGCCCACTGAATGGTGCACAGCAACGGTTATCACACTCCACAAAGGGGGAGCCACCATGGACCCCGAGAACTACTGCCCCATTATCCTGATGAGCCTGGTCTGCAAGGGTATGGAACATATCATCATGGAACTTATAAACAATGACATTGGTAATCTCCAAACTCTGGACCCCACCTAGTTCGGGTTTGTAAAAGGCAGTTCATGTCTCCTAAACCTGACAGACTTCTTTGAAGTGGTCACCAAAGCCATAGATGTGGGTAAGGTGGTTCACACAGCCTATGTAGATCTCGCCAAGGCTTTTGACTCCATCCCCCACTCTGGAATTATAGATAAACTCACTATACTAGGTATAAATCCCTATGTCACAAGATGGGTTTACAACTGGCTCACTGACAAAACCCACACTGTGAAAGTAGCAGACTCCAAATCCAACTTCAGACCAGTGACAGGTGGAGTACCACAGGGTTCAGTCCTGGGTTCTCTCCTGTTTGATATCTACTTCTCTGAAGGGCAGACTAACACAGAAGGCCTTTGGCTAACAAAATTCATAGATGACTGCAAGCTAGGAGCCATAATCGAAACTCCTAACGATGTGGACATCTTATAAAAGGGCCTCACTGAGACAGATGCCTGATGTCAAAGCCATGGCCTCAAGCTCAATGCCAAAAAGTGCATTGTCATCCCCTTTGGTAAACACTCTGTACCCATGAACTACCACATATGCAGTAGTCTACTTAACACCGAAAGTGTGATAAGAGACCTTTGGACACAGGTGAAAAGTAGTCTCTCCTTTGATAATCACATCGCCACAGTAGTCAGGAAATCCTTCTGCATGGTACATCTTATCACAACAGGTTTCTCATCCAGGAAAAAAGAGGTAATTGTTCCCCTCTACTCATCACTCATTAGACCCATTATAGAATACAGCGCCCCTTTTGGTATGTACCTCACAAGACATCTTCAACAAATGGAAAGGCTGCAGAAATACCTGACAAAGAGGATAACTGGCCTCAAACAGATGCCCTACGCACACCGTCTCAAAAAACTCCAGCTTTACTCCATCACATATTGCCTACTCAGAGGCAATCTCTACCTAACATACAAAGCTATGTCAAACCCAGAGCTGTTGGACATGCTCCACTTAAAGAAATCCCAATCCCTCCAAGCTATACGCTCTAGGGACCTAAACCTTGTCACCACAATAAGCAGAACATGCTGGAGGGATAGATTCCTGTCCCAGAGATATCCCATACTCTGGAACAAAGTACCTATCTATATCAAACAAAGCTCCTCATTAGCACTCTTCAACAAAAGTCTTGATGATTGAATGGGAGATAGGAAATTCAACCCAAGGATCACTTCTGTGGCTTTGCTCGACAAGGGCACAAGAAAATAATTTTCTTGGGTGGCAAAAGCCAGGGTACCTTTTTGGCTAGGCTTATATAGGCCCTAGGGCCAATAGCCTAGTACCTACATATGAACCAATATATTTTCACATTCTTCAGTTTCCTGTGTTATGTGTTGCAATGACTGGGTCACCAACATTACCCCCTAAATGAAGATCAGTGGAATATGATGAGGAGGTCATGCCTCTAGTAGGAGTTACAAAGTGAAACAAAGCATGCCATTATCTGTAAATCAGTATATGTAGAAAACATATGCCTAGGAGATTTCAGAATCTGCATTCTAATACAAACTAAGGCAAGCATTAAAGACAGTAACACTGACCTTTGTCAATACCCTCATGTGCTACTGTGTGAAAGTGACTTGAAAGAAACAAAGCAGTTGCAAATTAATACTATATATATATATATATATATATATATATATATATATATATATATATATATATATATATCTATATATATCTTTACCCCACACTTTCTCTGTGCATACATACAGTTGGAAACAACAACATACCTGGTCTGTCATCATCAGACACTGTGGGTGGTGACACCACAGCTACTTCCTGTGATATGCACAGAAGACATAAGTCAACACTATGGCAATAATGTTATGGAAGAATCACGTAGCATAGTTAACAAAAGGGCTGCCATACCTGTAGGTTGTGATAGACCAGCTTTTATGTCTGCACTTTGTAGCTGCTTGTCACCACCATTTTTTATGAATGGTCTAGGAATTCAGTGAGGCATGCTGGTGTACCACAGTCTGTGGCTCTCTATTGCTCTGCTAGTTGATGTGCACACTCTGTGGCATGATTAATCATGTTGGTGACTCTCCAACTGCAGGCTTTCCTTGTAGGTTAATGTATCCACTGCATTTACACCCTGCTTGATGCCACCCAATATAGCCATGCCAGACTTTGTCACCATGATGTCTCTCCAGGTAAGGAACGACAGATCACCACTTCTACCCACAAGTCCCCTGACATGTATTTACAAAATTACTACAGCCAGAGGACAGATCACCACTGCTAGCCACAAGTCCCCTGACATGCACTTACAAAACTACTACTGCCAGTAGTCCTGTAGTGTAAGGTATATCAAAAAACATTATCTGTCTGTCTATACATACATACATACATACATACATACACACACACACACACACACGCACACAGTTTTGTTTGTGTGTGTGTGTGTGTGTGTGTGTGTGTGTGTGTGTGTGTGTGTGTGTGTGTGTGTGTATGTGTGTGCATGTGTGCGTGTGTGCGTGTGTGTGTGTGTGTGTGTGTGTGTGTGTGTGTGTGTGTGTGTGTGTGTGTGTGTGTGTGTGTGTGTGTGTGTGTCCGTGTGTGTGTTTGTGTTGTTGTGTGGAGGTAGGTGTAGTTGTGTTTGTGTGTGCTTTAACGGTTGCAGTTTTGGGTTTTGTAGTTTTGGTTTTAATTTTTTTGGTGTTTCGGCTTTATAGTCTTGAAATAGTGAAATGTGATATTGCAGTATTTTGAGATTATAAAGTGAATCCATTTATAGATATATATATATAGATAGATATAGATAGATAATTTTTCAAAATACTGAAAGATCAATCCACAGATAGTTGATCCCAGCATATTGTACACTAAATCATTGAAAAACAATAGATTACAAAAGTAAGGGTAGAGGTCATACATATATGTTCTGTAGGCAGGCAGCTACTAGAGTATGTAATGACATTACACTGTAATTGGTGATGTATAACGAAGAGGGAGACTGACACAAGAATGCCTGCAGTAATGGTACGATACAGCTGTAAACAATACAAATGAATGAAGTGCAAGAGTGCAGCATACACAGGGTTACCTCACATTTATCAGTTGGTGGTATTATCGAGTCCTGATTAATCATGCACAATTCATCAATTCCTGTTCCTTAAAGCACTGAAACAAGTACTCAGCGGCACTGAAATGGAAAAGTTGCATCTGTCCCTACTGCAGAACCAATGATGTTATGTAGTCCTGTCTCACCTCCATTATTACATGTGGGTTCGGCTCCGACTCAGCAGCTTTTAGAAAGCCTGAAAACATCTGATTGGCTCATGGCTAGGAGGTATCCCATGGTGCATGAGCACACTCCCCAGATCTCGTTTGGCGTGTCTTCATTCGGAAGCTTTCTTGGTTGGCTGTGGCTAAGTGATAATTTTTTTATTACTATTACTTCCTTTTCAGGGATTTATTGCTTATAGACAATTCTTCTATCATAGCTTATTACTGATAAGTCATTTTGTGACTTCCTATTTGTGACTTCTACTGGATTTGACTTGGTTTTCTTATTTTGTATTTCTGGGCCTGTTGCTGTGTGATATCCCATGAGTGTGTGTGTTTTTTGCTTGACTAGACCGTTTAAGTTAGAGGTTCTAGTTTCATCCCTTTTTTGTTCCTCACACTAGGTCCGTTTAGGTTAGAGGACCTAGCTCTCCCCCTTTCCTTTTTCTTAGAGTGTGTAGGGCTAGATCTGTTTAAGTTAGAGGATTTAGTTCCTCTCTTGTTGTGTGAGTGTGTTGGCTTTTCCTGGCTGTCAATATGTCTAAGGAATCTAAAGAACACAAACCGTCAGGCTTTAAGAAGTGCATTAAGTGTTCACAAAAAATGTCCATCACTGATGGACATAGCGTTTGTTTATATTGCTTAGGGGCCATACACATGCAAGAAACCTACCTTTTCTGCCATTCTTTAGCCCTAGAGTGCTCCAGGAATGGAAGAATAAACTTATCTTAAAAGGTCTGTTGAAACCTTCCTTTGAAGAAGATCTAGCCAGTTCTTCTTCCCCTCCTAAATCGCAGTCTTCTAGGAAGGATACGAGTAAAACTTCAAAACGGCCTTTTCCGGTTCCAACTTCTGCCTCTGAACCACCACAGAAGTTACACAAAGCAGAGTTGGTATCTTTCTCTTCGGCTCCACAGTCTTTGACACCGATTGAGATTTTGGACATAGACCCTGCAGTATCGGTAGCAAGTGTTTCGGTGCCGATCACTAGTAGCCCTCTTCGGAGCCGGTCAGCGGATATTCCACCGGTCTCCCCTAACCTTAAATCACCAATACAAAGAACAAGGTCACCCACGCTGTCCTCCAGATCCTCCAGCTGTCTGTCTGAAGAAGACATCAAGAGAGTGGTGTTCAGATTCCTCAAGTCATCGGCCTTGCCAAAATTTTTTTGGCTCAGATCCACTCAGTCTCGGAGCTGACTCCTTCTACCTATCTTGCTTTCATTCCTCCTCCAACCTAGATTGGGCCCTCAGAGCTGATATTGCCAGTACTGACTACAGTGGAGTCTTTGGTTCCAGCACCTTGTGTGGTTGTCATGGAGCTGAGTTCTGCTCCAACTCTCTCTGTGCCGTCTGATGTGTCTAGGGTCCGAAGCTTCTCAGTTGGACCCAATGGGGACACTTGGAACCAAACTTCTTCAGTGCCGAATCTCCCTCTTGGTGTGTCAGCTGGAGTGAGCTCGGACCCTACATCGTTCTCGGAGCCGATCCTTCTGGAGCCATCAGCATCGCCGGTTTCTTCGGAACCAAGGCATCATTTGGAGCTGGAGGAATTGGTCTTCGTGAAGATGAGGAGCATGCTGGATAGCTCATCCACCCCACTTAGAAGTACCGATGCTCTACTCCCTTAAGCGCCGACTACAGTCTCAGTATCTTCTCTTCCCCCAGATGGCAGAGACCCACAGCCTCTGGACCCCCAGTTGGGTGGCCCCCAATCATCCGAGGCCTCCCCAGAGAACCCCACTGAGGAGCCCCCTCGGAAGAGATCATGTAAGAGGAAGCATGTAGACTCCCCTGATGAGTCTCTCACATCTGACACTGACCTCAATGAGTCGGAGGGTTCCCCTAATTCATCTTTTGAAGATGTCTCCTTTGCAGGCATTTTGGAGATCCTCGGGCAGAGAGGTGGCTGGCTCACTGTTACCCCATCTGATGAGGAGTCAGTGTACCTAAAGGCTTTTGAGTCTCAACCCTCAGCTTCATGGGTATCTCCCCCATTTGACGAGTTATTGGATCTTGTGAGTCAGAAGACATGGCAGAATCCTGATGCCATGGAACCAGTCCCCAGGAGACTGAACACGTTTCTTTCCACCCCTAAAGACAAAGAATTTTTATCCAAGGGCTTACCTGTAGATGCCATGGTGGTGGCGGCGGCCACTAAGAAGGAGCTATTATTCTTCTATCCATCTGCCCAATAAGGAATCCCGAATGATGGATAGATACGGGAAGCATATCTTCTCTTCAGTGGCCTTTACAGTCCGATCATTGAATTATCTATCACACTTCACGAGACTTCAGAGAGATTTCCTGAAGGAGTTAGGAGATACTTTTCAAGGTACCTCCACTGAAGGAGTGCCATCTACAGTATCTACTCAGTTGGCTACCTTAACATCCATTGTTAACTCCTCCATGAGGCTGATCTCATACGCAGCTGACGGTGCGAGTAGGGTGGCCAGTTCAGGAGTCTCCTTAAAGAGACACTCCTGGCTTCCCCTATGCAATTTTGCTGAATCTTTCAAGTCTACATTCACCAATGGTCCCATTGATGGATCCTCTCTTTTTGGACCCAAGGTGAAAGATACCCTCACCAGGTGTGAACAGGAAGGAAAGACTCTCTCTGCCATGGGAGTTGTTTTACTGTTCCATCTAGACCTTACCCTAAAGGTCAGAAGAGTGGCAAAATGTGGTTCAAGAAATCACAGAGATCTTTCCAAGATACACAGGGTGATTCCTCCTTCAGAGGCAGGGGAGGAGGAACAAATGGTAGGTGTCGCCCTAGAGGCAGGGGAGGTCCACATAATCAGGGAGGTTGCGATTCCTTTCGTGACCATCCATAGCAGCGTTCCTGATGTGGAACCCGACTATGCATCCCTGGAGCTGGTCGGGGGTCTCCTGTCTTTGTACCCAGAAGCCTGGTTAAATATCACCCGAGACAAGTGGGTACAAGGCATTATCACCAGAGGTTACTCTATACCCTTTTCCCTTCCACCACACCCTCCCAAAAGGATCCCAGATGTACCACCCAATCACAGGGATCAAGCAGCTATAGAGATAGAAAAGCTGCTATTAAAAACACTAATCCAAAAGGTCCTGGCAGACCAGACAGGATTCGGATCCTACTCCAGATTCCTTTTAGTTCCAAAAAGAACAGGAGACTGGAGACTCATTTTAGACATCAGCAGGTTAAATGAGTATGTAAAGAAGTCCAATTTACGAATGGTCACTGTACAATCCATACTCCCTCTGTTAGGGAAAGAAAGTTGGATGTGCTCAATAGATCTCCAAGTCACCTACTATCACATCAAGATGGACAAAGCATCAAGGAGTTTTCTACACTTCTGGCTGGGAGCCAATCATTACCAGTTTCGGGCACTGCCTTTTGGTCTCACCACAACCCCCTGGGTGTTCACCAAATGCATGGCAGTAGTGACAGCCTATTTGAGACGTCAGGGAATCCAGGTTTTTCCATACCTGGACGATTGGCTCCTGACCGCCACCACCAGACATCTTCTAGTTCAATCCAGAGACTCCACAATCAAGCTCTGTTCCCAGTTGGGAATCTCTATAAATTGGGAAAAATCCTTAACCTTGCCCACTCAATCTATAACCTTTATAGGAGCAAACATAGACACGGTCTCTATGATAGCCAGACTACCAACAGACAGAATACAAAATGTTTCACAGCAGATTTACAGGATACTTCCCCTTCGAAGAGTCAAGCGAAGGTGGTATTACAACTTCTTGGAACAATGGCATCGACTATAACATTGGTACCATTAGCAAGACTACATATGAGAATACTCCAATGGCTCCTGTCTTCCCAGTGGTCTTTTCAGCAGTTGCCCCTGCATCACCAGATACTAATCACAGAGTCTTGCAAAAAGGATCTCCGTTGGTGGATTCAGCCAGGTCACCTTTCCACAGGGACTCCTTTGTACCGCACATACCTGTTGTCACTGTGACCACGGATGCCTCTCAGATAGGGTGGGGGTCATAATCTAGGCAGGACTGTCCAAGGCACATGGCAAGATCACAAGGCCCATCTGCATATCAATGTCCTAGAGGTGAGAGTGGCGCTTCTAGTGTTGCAAGCACTTCACGTCTTTCTCCCTCTAGGGATGATAGCTATCCAGACAGACAACATGTCGATGGTATGGTATCTAAACAAGCAAGGAGGAACCAGGTCTTACCCCTTATGTCGAGAGGCCCTGCAAGTTTGGAACTGGGCGATTTCTTCCCAAAGCTTTCTCATAGCAATGCACATCCCGGGGACATCCAACGTGATAGCAGACAAGATAAGCAGGGACATTTTGTTACCTCATGAATGGTCTTTGAACCAGAAAGTAGTCCACCAGATCTTCCACAAATGGTAACAACCCTGCAGCAATCTCTTTGCCAGCCCTATCAATGCCAAATGCAGCACCTTTTCTACCTCATTCCTCTTCCAGGAGAGTCTCTGAGAGATGCACTTGTCCACGATTGGCCCCCGGGACTTCTTTATGCATTTCCTCCTTTTCCTCTCATTCCCAAGGTTATACAGAAAGCAATGTTGTTAAGAAGCAAGATGATCCTCATCAATCCTAGCTGGCCTTGTCAGATTTGGTTCCCTTTCCTCGGGCCTCACCTGTTAGACTATCCATGGACCCTGGACCCAGTTCCAGCCCTCCTGACGCATGTCAGGTTCTCTTCATCTCTGTCTCCACACTCTCAAACTGACAGCATGGCTGCTCCAGTTCCATCATTAGTCAGGCTTCACGATCTGTCTCCAGCTGTAACCCATAACATTACCTCTTCTCATAAGCCCTCGACTAGAAAATTGTATAACAGCAAATGGAAGAGATTTTCTATATGGGCAGACAACAGAAAGGCTAATCCATTTACAGCTCCTATTCCTAGTGTCTTAGAGTTCTTATCAGAACTTCTTCACCAGGGATCTGCAGCTGCTACACTCAGAGTTCAACTAGCAGCAATATCTAATTTTCATGTGGGAATTAATGATTCTAACCTTATGCCTCACAAACTTTACAAGGCTTTTCTCAAAGGTTTTATGATGTTAAGACCTCCCAATCAAGATCCCATCCCACCCTGGGATCTAAATCTAGTCCTTTCTAAATTTACTTCATCACCTTTTGAACCAGCTCATAGCTGTCAATTGAAATTTCTGTCATGGAAGACTCTTTTTCTGGTGGCGATAACTTCAGCCAGACGAGTTTCCGAACTGCAAGCCCTATCAGTTAAACCTCCATACTTAATTTTTCACAAAGATAGGGTCTCTCTCCGGACAAATCCTTCCTTTATCCCCAAGGTCTGCTCCCATTTTCACTTGAATCAAATTATCGAATTGCCAGTATTTTTCCCCAATCACACCAATAAAGCAGAGTATAGATTTCACCAAATGGATGTGCATAGGCAATTACATTTCTACATCCACAGAACTAAAGGATTTAGAAAATCAGACCAGCTATTCATTTCCTTTGCTGGAAGAAGAATGTGTTTGCCATTTTCTAAGGTCACACTATCAAACTGGATCTAAAATATATCTAAACACACAAATGGATTTACTACTAATAGTTGATCCATGGAAATGTCGACACACTACAGTCCATCCTCTGGATCCAATCCTGATAAAAATTCAAAGAAAAGAAAAGAAAAGTGTTTTTTTTGCACTGGATCAAGCCACCCCCCCTGCACCCCCATGTCCCTTGCTAATTATATATACTAATTCTGAGATTGCACAGTCCCTGTGGAGAAGGCATATGCCACTGTATTGCGGGCTCTCACACTTGCACTCCTGTCGACCATTTGTATATTTCGACCAACACAGGCTGACCATCTGGATTTTTGATTTTCACCAGGATTTCCATACACACACATACAAACATATATATATTATGAGGGGAAACTTCATATTAAAAAATATATGAGAAAACGACGCTGCGGCAAAACAGTTGTTAAGCGTTTTCTTTCTGTAATGCTGTCAGAACTTCTTCAGAACTAATACTTTGTAATTTTTCTCATCTATTTTTTAATACAAAGTTTCATTTCATAATAGTTGTTTTTTCTTTGTTATTAACAGTTTTTTGTTTTACATACATGTATATATATATATATATATATATATATATATATATATATATATATATATAATTGTTTGTGTCTTTCAGCTTTTCCCAGTTAGGGGTCGCCACAGCAGAACCCTGGTCCGCTAATGATTGGCAGTTGATTTTTACATACCAGCATGCCAGGCCTGATGCACAACCTTCAACGAAGGTACGCCATTTCACACAAGTCTCCATGCAGAGGACGCTCTAGCTGAGAATCGAACCAAACAGCGTCTTACTGTGAGGTGACAACACTACCGCAGCACCACCACCGCGGGTATATATATATATATATTTTTTATAAGGGGCAGAGCTATGCACAAAACCACAAAAACTGGAACTTTAATTAAATACACTGCCCTGGGTGCCAAACCGTCATTATGAGAATCCAATCAAGACAAAATGAAGTGTGGATGAAAAAAAATATTTCAATGCATTGGCTGTATGACAGCTTACCTAGTATCTAGATGGAAATAAAATGGTTGTGAAGCATGAAAAAAAAAATACTTTTTAAATACATTACTAGAATGCCAGTCAAAATAAAGTATAAGAAAAACAAGCAACACTCAACTCAAACCACTTCTCCTTGCACATCAGTTCTAATTATAATTTATGTTCAGCTTTATAAAAGTACCAAGTAACATGCTGAAAGTAGCAATCTCTGTGATACCTCCATTTGTAAAACTGTTGCTTATCCAAAAAAGACCTGCTGCCTGACAACAACTATTTACTTGTTTCATGGGGAAAACATGATCAAAGTAAAAAATGAACAGCAAACAAGAAACAAGCTCAAGATAAATTGCTTAAAGGATTACTGCACAGGTTATGGACCACACATGATAGATTGGCATTCTGTTTAGTTTATGGGTAAAGCTTGCAAAGATGACTGCAAGTCTCCAACAAATGTAATGAGCTTCTTAAAATATTGTAATCCTGTCTTTTATTACAAATACTATCATATGCATTTCAATACCCAAGGCTTATACGTCATCTAATTATGTAAGTATTCTCTGCATGGCAACAACAAAAAGGCTTTCAATGTTGATAATTCTTTAACAGTATGCTTATTAAAGTGTACTTGCATCTTACAAATTCAGACAGGCTTATCTGATGGTCATTAAAGAATTGCTAATTAAACACAGAGCAACAGGCACTTTCTGAATAATAAGAAGCATAAATCAACAATATAAAAATATGACAGAAAACCAGATCATTGTGCCAAATCAAGGACAGATGAAAAGCCACTGTACTACATGTGTCTACCTTGGATGGGGAGATACTCTGCACATTGACACTGCATAACTGCTCCTTGCCTTGCTTGGACACATCCAGAGTCACTACATGGGGGAGTGGGTGCAACAATTGTGTCATAATTTGAAATGTCTCTGGCTGACTGTGATGGCCCTGACACATTTGTCATACCTCTCAACCTCAGAGAAAGAAATCTGGATAAAGCCATGCATAGAAGTGGGACAAAGGCCCAGAAATAAGGTCAAGTTTTAAATGTTGCTCTTATAAACTTAGAAAGATAATAGAATAGTAGGTTTTGCATTAGTATGAATTTTCTGAAGGGTATGAAATCTGAAACTCAAATGTCTGTCATTATTTTCTAACTTCAATATTTAATGATTTGCCACTAATTTTCCAGAAAAACACAATTTTATGAAAAGCAGACCAAAAATATGATGCAGAAATATGTAATAGCCACACAATGCAGCTGGGAACCTGTCAAAGAAGGGACACTTTTTTAATATTAGTACTGTTAACTTGAGCAGCTGACAAAATCATAACAGGAGGCCATCAAAAACTTTAACAGAAGGTCCAAAATCATAGCACTTAAAATGTGCTTATGTTGAAATTCATGCTCCTGGGGCCTGGGGATATAATGGATAATTTGCTGTCTCAGGGAGGTGCTACCAAATTAGGGCCCATTATATAAGCCATAAAAAATTAGCCAGACACTGTTGAAACTTCCAACTGTTTAAATATAAGCCACATTTATTTTCTTGCCCCATGTAGAAAGTGCAAGTAAACTATATGCTACACACATACAAGTAGAATGTTAATTAAACATATAAAAAAGCAAATGTATGAGACATTCCTAAACTAATTAAATTATGCCATCTTCACATATCCAGAAATCCCCTCCACGTATGCAGTGCTGAAGGGTAGTGTTTTTGAAAAGAGCATGGTTTCATTTCAGCTTCACAACAGCTATCAACATGTAAAGGTTGTACTAATGTTTCTATTATATGTAAAACATAATTGATACTTCATAGGTTCATAGGTAGGTACTAGGCTATCTGCCCGAAGGCATTTATAAGCCTAGCCAGAATGTGTTGGCTTTCGCCGCCCTCTTAGATTAGTTCCCTGGGCCTCTGTCCAGCAGAGCCACTGAAGTAATCCCCAGGGTAAACTTTCTGTTCCCCATCCACTCATCAAGGTTTCTTTTGAAGAGTGTTAGCAAGGAGCTCTGCCTAATGTAGATTAGAATCTTGTTCCAAAGCATGGGAAGTCTCTGGGACAGGAATCTATCCCTCCAGCACGTCCTATTTATTGTTGTGATGAGGTTTAGATCCCTAGAGCATGTGGCTCGAGGGGATACAGTTTTCTTTAGGTGGAGCATGTCTATCAATTCTGGGTTGGACATGGCCTTGTATGTCAGGCAGAGGTCACCTCTGAGTAGGCGGTATGCAACCGAGTACAGCTGGAGTTTCTTCAGTCGAGCTGCATAGGACATCTGTCTGAGGCCAGTGATCCTCTTGGTGAGGTTCTTCTGTGGTCTTTCCAGCTGTTGCATGTGTCTTGTAAGGTACATCCCAAGTGGGGCGTTGTACTCTATGATGGGTCTGATGAATAATGAGTACAGGGGCACAATGATCTCTTTTGATCTAGATGTGAACCCTTTTGTGATTAGGTGGGCCATGTAGAATGATTTTCTAACCACTTTGGCAATGTGGTTATCAAAGGTGAGATTACTATCTATTTGGGTCCCCAGATCCCATATTACATCTTCTCTATTTAGGGGACTACCACCTATGTGGTAATTTGTGGGCACTTTAGTTTTTCCAAAGGGGATGACTATGCACTTTTTGGCATTTAGCTTGAGGCCATGATTTTGACACCAGATATATGTCTCAGTGAGACCGTTTTGGAGGATGTCTGTGTCAGCTGGAGAGTCAATTATAGCCCCTAGTTTGCAGTCGTCTGTGAACTTGGTCAGCCATAGTCCTCCTGTGCTTGCCTGTACCTCTGAGAAGTATATGCCGAACAGGAGGGGTCCTAGGACTGAGCCCTGGGGAACGCCACTTGTAACAGGTTTAGAGTCAGACCTAGCTCCTATAATTCTCACCATGTGGGTTCTCTCCATGAGCCAGTTGGCAACCCATCTTGTGACGTAGGGGTTTATGTTCAGGATGGTGAGCTTGTCTATAATACCAGAATGGGGAATGGTGTCAAAGGCCTTAGCGAGATCTAGGTAGGCTGTGTGTACCACCTTTCCCTTGTCTATAACCTTGGTAACTGTCTCAAAGAAGTCCACCAGGTTTAGGAGGAATAATCTGCCCTTAACAAAGCTGAACTGGGTAGGGTCCAGTGTTTGGAGGTTCCCAATGTCTCTGTTAATGAGTTCCATGATGATGCGCTCCATAGCCTTGCAGACCAAGCTAGTCAGGCTTATAGGGCGATAGTTCCCAAGGATTGTTACAGCTCCACCTTTGTGGAGCAGAATAACTGTTGCTGTTCACCACTCTATTGGTACTTAGCCTGTGGAGAGGCTGAGTTTGAACAGTGTGTTTAGGTAAAGGGTTAGTTGTCTTTGGGCTCGTGTAGAATGCAGCCTGGGACACCATTCGGTCCCATTGATGCTGCGATTTTGGCTCTGGAGAGGGCTGTTTTAACCTGAGTGTCGGTGATTTCAGGGACTCTACATTCTTCTGGTATGGTTATGGGCCCTTTTGGGGGTGAGAGGGGTGTGAAGTTTGTGTTGAACATGTCTGCCAGGATATTGGCGATATCGGTCGGTTCAGTGTATTTTGTGCCATTCTGCACTAACTCCGAGCAGATCTGAGCATTGCCACTTCGATTCTTGACATAGCTAAATAATGCCTTGTGGTTATCTTTGGAGTCCTTGGCAATTGTTCTTTCAAAGCTCGCCTTGGATGATTTTATGAGGGATCGTAGTTTCTTGCTGATACTGATCATGGATGTCTTCCCTTCTTGGGATTTTACTCTTTTCTGTACTAGTTTCCTCCTTCTGTTGTGCAGTTTGTTTATGGCAGGCATCCACCAGACTGGTTTCCTTTTCTTGCAGGAGTGAGTCTTGGTTTTGCTTTTGGTTGGCATGATCTGTGCATTCTTGTAGGTGCCCGTAGAATGCATTAGTAAAGGATTTTGCAGCTTAGACAGCGTTATCCTTCAGTGTGGGGGCTTTGAAGTAATGTGAAGTTTGCTTTTGAAAAGTTTTTCATGGTGGTTTCCTTGTCCGGGGGTGGGGGCAGAATGTGGATATCCAAAGTGACTTGTTTATGGTCAGATCTAACCAGCGAGGGTTTGACCTCCGGTGTAGAACACCGGTCGCCCATGTTGATGATGACCAGGTCCAATATGTTGTCACCTCTGGTGGGAGTGTTGACCAGTTCAACCAGGGCATTTGAGTTTATAAATTCTAGGAAATGTTGGGCAAGGGAGTTAGTACTTGAGTAGTTCTCCCAGTTAATGTTTGGGTAATTGAAATCACCCAATATTAGGGTGTTTGGTAGGACCTTTATGTTTCCCAGTGTTTCCAGAAATGCGGAATTGGGGTCCTGGGACATAGTCGGTGAGCTAAATTTGAATTGCAGCTTTGCCCGTTGTTAGTTGCACATGGATGATCTCTGAAGCATCGTGCTGTGCCACTAACCTGGAGGTGTGGGTATTTTTGATGAATATGGATACGCCTTCACCTTTTGTATTTCGGTTTGGGTTCTGTGGCCGAAATGTATGGTATGAGTTGTAGCCTGGAAGTGCTGGGGTGCTCTCTGGAGCCTTAAACCAGGTTTCTGTTACTGCACATATATTGATTTTCTCCATACTGATGAGTGCCTTGAGTGAGTGCATTTTGAGGTTTAGACTTCTGGCATTGAGTAGCATTACCCTCAGTATTTTGTTACTTGTGCTATTTACGGTGGTGGGTTTGTCTTTTGAGCCTTGCCTAAAAAAGGCACTATGGGGGTGGCAAGAGCCCTGGCCAGTATTCGAAAGCCTAAGGGTGACAGGTGCAAGCCATCTCTAGCGAAGCAGTGTGGCTTGTCGAGCAAGTCATCCCAGGTGGACAGACACTGGATCCTCTTTGAATGACACCAGAAACTTAGCCAATTGTTGAAATAGAGAATTTTTTCTTTATACCGTGGTATCATTCTTGGTGAGGGCAGGATGCTACTCAGGGTCATACCGGCATGAGCTACATGATCAGAGAGCTCTTCCATGTCTCTTTCCATGTAGTCCAGGGAGGTATGGCTCAGGTCATTCACACTAACATGGACAATGACAGAGTCATATTTGTACTTGTTCTGGAGTGACCTGAGTGCTTGTGTTATGTAGTGGATCCTGGCACCCGACAGGCAGCTAACAGTAACCTTCTCCTTATTCAGCCTAGTGAGTGGGGCATCAATGTGCCTAACTATAGAGTCACCTATTAATAGTATGTTGGGTATGTTATTTTGCCTTAAGGGCTGTGATTCCATGGCACACTGGTTTTGTGAAGTATGTGTTTCATGGTTTGTGTGGGGGGTGGAGGTTGCTTGGATATTTGCTTTGGAGGTCTCTGTTGGCTTTGCAGATTTTTATTTAGAGCCTCCATATATGTTTTCTTGTATTTATGTGTATTTTTTGCTGGTGCTGGTTTAATGTGTCTATGTGAGACTGGTGGTGTGATGCCAGTATTTCCCTTCTTCTCTTGACTGTCTGATCCAGTCTTGGGTTGAGAGAGCTTAGCCTCCAGTTTGGCTGTATAATTGCATCTCTCGCATGTATTAGTGTTTGGTGCTAGGAGGAGAGGGTTGTCTGTGTACATGAGGCAGTTGTAACATTGCCTCAAAATTCCCAGATTCACCAATTGGATTGGAAAGTACACCTGAAACTGCCCTTTGGACATGCCTGGATAGGTACAGTGAACTGTTTTACTGGATGGCTGGTAAGGTCAACTTCTGTACAGTACAGGAGGGTTTAGTGCTAGGGTTTATAAGTGCTTGCTATAAGTTTGCTATAAGTGCTGGGCTGAGAAATGAATTGCTTGAGTGCTTAAGTTGAAAGTTTGACTAGTTCCAAGGGAAATATTGAAGAGGAGACTTTGTGGAGCATGAATAGTTTTACCCTAGCTAACCGGCACTGCCCGGCACACAAAACTTACTTACTAGCTATCAGCCTTTTACCACAAGAATCAGGGACAAATCCAACAAATAATGAAGGCAAACACTCCAAATTAGAGATTAATTTTAAATATTGCACTTAAGCTGCTAGAAGAACAGGCTTTGCAATAGAATGCATTTTCTGAAGCAAAGAGACTGTATGAATGTGTGTGTGTGTTGTTAACATCATTGGATGCCAACAGATGTCTAGGCACATACAGAAAGCACACAGGAAATAAAACAAATGTTTACAACTGCTTTGTATGGACATGTTTCCTTACTTTCCTTGTAGAGAGGTAAGCAACCTCCAGCCATGCTGCAGTAACTAATGTAACTTAAGTAAGAACCAACACGGTCACCTACCTCAATTTTAAAGTAAAAAAAATGAATCGAGTGACTGTCCGTCTGTCTCACTCTAATAATCTGACTATCTCACACACACAAGGCAACTAGGCAAGCCAAAAAAGTTGTTTTTCAGCAATGGTTAACTTGTGACTCTTCGTAACACCAACAACAAACCAACTGTGCTAGTAGTACTCTAACTGTATGGATTGTTTCTCGCTCTCTTTTTTGAGAAGAGAGCGAGAACCAATCAGTAGCCATCCAGGCTGTCCACATCATGTACGTGACTGTGGACGTGGCAGTCGGATCTCCTACCATTTTACTGTGAGGGTTAAACCGCATAGAGTTCTGGGCATCACACTGCTGCCTTCTTTCCTTAATCTGGACTGCTTTTACAGTAGTCCAGATTTAATTTACAGAGACTAATTACAAAAAAAAACAGAACTCGGCGAGCATGCGCAGTTTGAGTTCCGGGACATTGCGGGTCAGACTCACTTAAAGCTTTCAGCCAGCTAGACAGCTAGTAACATTTAAATAAATAATAATACATATTTTTTATTGTTAAAATGTTCTTTTCTTTCTCCACAGCTGGGGGGGGGCTGCAGTCCTGCAGCCCGATAGCATGAGCTGCCACTGGCCCACAGTCCACTCAGACTAATGGAGTGTGAAATCTATATAGATAGTGATCAACAACAGCACCTTTTGTTGCATTAATGACCTCTGATTCAGGATAGGTACTATTAAGGTGATACCCAGCAGTATACATGTCTGTGCTGAAGCACTGCTTGGGTAATAACTTGTACAATGACAATACATATAGAGATTATAGGCATGGTTGCAGAATTAGCAGGGTTATGTGATACACTCTGTGTAAATCCACAATGGCTAAGATTGCAGGTTTCTGCGGTAGTGTACAGAGTACAACATGCTGTACTATATGTTGTGTACATGGACATGTCAGTATGTGTAGGAATGCCACAGACCATCTGAGTAACAACAGTGCCAGAACTCTGGTAGTGCCATATCAGACAAAGGAGTGGACCATAGTATATTAATGCAGTTTAGCCCAGTCACATGTTACACCCATCCAGCACAGGTCTAGCCCTTTCCATCTATGAAGTACTATCCATTTGTGAGCTGATCTTCATGATATGAGTCCCACATAGTGCCATGTTGTACTACAGCTGGTTCCTGGCAAGGTATTATACAATGGTAGGAGTCCTTGTCCTGGTTGCATCTAATGGATACATTGCTGCAATCTTTCTGTTGAGGAGAACCCAATGGCATAGATATCCCAGGAGCACACAACATATGTGAATAGTGCATGCCTGTACATAACCTACTATACATCGTGATTAACAGTTCTATAAGATATGTAATGATAACGTTATACATTGATGATGACACTATCAACCATTACAGTTATCTCTGTGTCCATGTACTCTTCCTGACCATAAATTTAACAAAACATACAGTACAGGCTGTCAAGCACCTGGCAGTCTTCATACACACAATCTCATATACACATGCATATGTGTCCGATAGTAACACATGCTGCTTTCCATTTGCTCAATCATATAACAATTACTATACCATCAACATTAGATTGGGGTATAACTTGCTAGACATGGTGCATATCATTGCAGTTATCTAACTACATACCACAATAACTGCATGAAATGTTACAGTACATCATTACACTAGGCATCACACAGGCACCAGTGACAATGTAACGTCTTTTGATAGCATGAGCCAAACAATTCTGTATATCTATGCAACACTGTTCTCTGGAAATGTACTCCTAAAATACAGAGGGTTTTCCCCAGTGCAGATAATCTCACAAGTATGGGTAATGGGCCACATTTCACTCAGAAGTCCATATCCCTCTCCCCATGTGCATAGGTGGCAAGGAAGCAGAGTGACAGCAGTGTGGCCTCATAGCATGTTTACACATGCCATTACAGGTCTGTGTAGCATACTTTGCACTATTGTCCACATGACAGACTAACATATGCTGCTTATAAAAAGTATGCTCGCTTTGCCATGTGCACTGATATGAGCCACTAGGCGTATGTTCTAGGTTCACTATAACCTAACATTTCGGTAGCCTACGCCCTTTTTGAGATATAGCTGAATATATTAACTCCATTTTGTGTCCTCTTTAAAATGCTTAGAACTGCATTATTCACCATTCAGCCTCTTCAAAGATCCTCACTTATTAATAACTCATGTCTTCCTTGTTCCATTCCTATTTGTTGTTTAAAATTAGATTGACGTACCTCTTTTAGCCTCTTCTTTAGGGTAAAAATCCAAAATATCTGTCCTGTCTTATTTCTCATGTCATCCTCTCATCATTATGATAAGGACCTAAACCTGACATATCTTACAGGTATCCCATCAAGTATTTTGCACATTCTATATCAAGTCAGTATTCATTGATTTCAGAATGTACAATGATCCATGCAACCATCCAAATTTCCTGTGTAACCACATTCTTGCAAAGACTTAAGGCAGGATTCACAAAGGCTTGCACGGAGTGTAAGAGACGTGCAACACTCCATGCAAGCCTCGCGATCCAGGAACAGCCCTAAACTCCATGTAAGAGACCAGCTAAAAGGTCTCTTACACGGACTGGGCGTGGACATGCTAAATACCTCACTTGCATCCGAAAGGTATGCAAATGAGGTATATTAGCGATCCACGAAGCAGAAACCAGTCCGTGTAGGAGACGTCTTAGCTGCAGAAATTTACTCAGTTGACAACTGAGTACATTCCTGCAAAATCCACAACGGAGTGATGTCAGCTCCAAAAAAAGGTTGCATATGATTCAGGCAGCATGCCAATGGCCAAATATGTGGCCATTGGCAAGATAACCCGATGCAAAAATATAAAAAGTATGGTTTTTTTTTCGGCAATCGCAGATGTTTAAACCCAGCGCAGCCCCGCGCAAACGGGCTGCGCTGTATAAAAACATAAAAAAGAAGGTTATAAACCCACAAATGTGGGTTTCATGCAATACATGGAATGACAATGCAGGGACCAGCAGACCAAAACCAACATGGCCACCGTGTAGTGGTTGCTAAGGGGGGAAGCTGAGTCTAAGACATGTAACTAAGCATTAGTAGGCAATCTCATGTAAATGAGGGTTAGGATACTGAATCTCACAGTCACATAGCAAATGAGCACGGTCTGAGTAGTGTAAGAGATACAAAAGGGGGAGGAATAGAGTAGGAGATGGGTGACATCACAGGGGGGAATGGTAGAAAGAAACGCAGTTCATTGGAGGCCAGTGTAACATGACAGATGACAGGCACAGATCATGGAAAGAGGTGTGCCACTAGATAAGTCATGGAAAGACAAGAAATGGAAGGTGTACACTGTTACCTACACCAAAGTTTCTTGCTGGCCGTGCATGTGCACGTGTGCGCACAATGAAGCGCGAGTAAGGCAGTGTGAGCATGTGGGAGCGTGTTGGGAGATGTTTAACACTGTTTGCGCGGGTGTGCACGCGTGTAAGGCAGTCTGAGTATGTTGGAGGCTGTTGGCAGACGTGTAACGGTGTTTGCGCGGGTGTACGCGCGTTTAAACCTGAATAAGTAGATTCTTAACCGTGGAAGCACGTGTGCGCGCGTGTAAGCCACTGTGAGCATGTGTCAGATAGTATGCAAGGTACTCCCCCCTGAGGAAACAGAAAGGAAAAAGGAAGCAAGAGAATTAATAGGAAGCTAGCAGGGATAACTGCTGAAGCTAGCAGGTGAAAATAATTAGAAGCAGGCAATTACACAGGCAGAATAGTAGCCCAGCCCAGCACTTAAAACTCTGCAAACAGTAGTGCAGGATGTTTTCATTAAGAGACACTGCAAGACAGGAGTAAGCTAATAGAAGTGAAAACTGAAAAAGCTGAACTCAGAGCAGAAATGCTAGGGGCTGCCATAGCTGTCATAATGAGACATAGGCGACTTGCTGAGGGTGGTGACAATGCAGATGGTGCCAGACAACCCACAGTGAGGAGACGGAGAAGAGTGTACAGGCCCAGGGTCACCTACCACGGGTTACATGAGCTGGAGATAGTAGAGCTATAGAGTGGACAGAGAGCTCCTGCAGCAGATTGTTGAGCTGTGCAGGCCACGCCTCACACACAGAACCAACAGAGGGGAACCCATCCCAGTGGAAACCAAGGTATGTGTTGGCCTAAGAATACTAGCAACAGGTACCTTCCAGAGACCAACTGGCGATATGATGGGGATATCACAGGCATCAGCCTCCAGGGTACTACACCAGTTCCTGGATGCCATGTCAGCACATGTCGGTGATCATGTATATTTCCCCAATGCCCGTGAGGTATTGGCCAGCAATATGCGTCTCTTCCAGCAAATAGCGGAATACCCTGAGGTACTGGGTGCTATAGACTGCACGCACATACGCATCAAAGCACCAGCAGGAGAGCGGGGTAGGGCCTACATAAACCGCAAGGGCTTCCCTTCCATCAACTGCCAGGTCATGTGTGATGCCCAGGGCATAATAATGAATGTGTGTGCTGGCTGCCCTGGGAGTTATCACGATTCCCACATCTGGCATTTGACGTACCAGACATTTGCCAATGGGGACATCCCACACGGACACCTAGTGGGGGATGCAGGTTATGCACTGGAGCCGTGGCTGATGACACCCATCAGAAACGCACACACACCTGAACAGGAACGCCATAATGAGGCACATGCACAAACACGTAATGTGATAGAGCGTGTGTTTGGGCTGCTCAAGTCACGGTTCCGGTGTCTGGACACATCTGGTGGAGCCTTGCAGTACACACCAACTACATGTACCCAAATTGTCATGGTATGTGCTATGCTACATAATATGATCTTGCGAAAACAGCTGCAGCAGGACCAGCATAGGGCCGGGCCAAACAGCCCCCCACCATTGCCAAGGCCATCACAGGCAGAGCGTGACTCGGAGGAGGAACAACCTGAGCCTGCCCCAGTAGGCAGAAGGAGGCGTGCTCAGTATGCCCTGGCCTTGGCAAAGAGGCAACGATAGCACATACATTGGCTCAGTAGGAACCTTGGGAATGATACCCTCTCTGACTGACTCATATAGTAACAGGGATGCCTAACGTGACACAACCAGCTCTCAAACATGTACAGGGAAGTGTAATATGCATCCGACAGAGGCAGCCCTGCAGCACCACCTGAGGCATGAATGCTATGTGTTAAGTAATGTAACACCAAGTACTATATGCACACCTGAGGACCCTGACTAACATCCTACCCTCACCAAGCATCATGCCACAACATGACAACGAGATGATCAAGTGCAACAATTGACTGAAGTATCGCAGTTAGTCAAAGGGGACCCAATGTGTGCCAGTCTGGGATGACATGCTGAGCATGACATGATGCACCACCTGCTAGGACTGGCGTGCACCTATCAGTGCAGGCCGTATGGATACTGGCAAAGGCTGTTGTCACCCACAGTGTGCCCTGAATAGGTAAGGCTCAAAACACAAACCTATCTCCATAGGTACCAGAAGGGATAAGAATAAGATAAGGGATAAGTTGAAACAGCAAGATGCATGCAGTCTAAACTCACCCAGTATGGAGAATGTTGATAACTGTGCTGTAACAGAAAATTGAGGCAAGGCTCACAACAGCACCCTAACACTACCAGGTTACACCTCATACTGTGCTGTACAGCCTCAAAACTTGGAACAAGCTACAAAAGGAGGGTGACTAGCAAGAATTGTCAAGGATAACCACACCCCCATGTCGGTACCACAACAAAAAGCAGCATGGACTAGCCATGCTCAAGTAACAGTGGCTAAAACTGCCCCCCCAGTTTATAGCCTGCTACAGACTTCTGTCCCAACACCAGGAACTGCATCCGGCCTATGCTGGAATACATGAATATATCAAGTCCTCCAACCCACATTATATTGGGTGACTGCAAATACCCAGACATAGACTGGGAGCATTATACTAGCTCCAACAGTGTAGGACAAAGGTTCATAGAATCCACAAACCAAAAGGCCCAGGAACAACGTACCACTCCCACAAGAGGGGTAAGCATACTGGATGTGATAATCAGCAACATGGGTACTGGATGTCAAGATGAGAAGTGTATTGCTCACTGGTAAAACCAGACCATAGAGTAATCACACTGGATATACAAATCCTGACCACAGTCCCTGGCCGGGAAACCACAGTGGAAAACATGTGTTAAGCAATATTTGCACTCCTCCAAACTGATGTGGAATCCATTAAAGGTCCCGTGCAGGTGCAAAATATGGGCCACACCTCAGAACCTGTAATACAGCCATTCCATGAACACTGCCAGGAATGCTTGGATTATGCAGTCCTAAATTAAAACAAGACACAGTGCCTAAATCTGGCATGGTGGACACCAGCCATAACCAAAACATGCAAGAGAATGAGGAAGCTACTACATGATAGAGCAAACATGACCAATGAAGTAATCACTGATCAGTAGTATGGCAATAAAATCTGTCCACACATGCAATCCACTAAGGCCAGCCACAACAAGTGGAATCTGTGAATCCTGAGGCAATGTCACACCTGCCCCAAGTACACAGACAACCCCCAACTCCACCCAAGAAATACAAAAATATGTGAGAGATGCAACCATTCATCCAAACTGGAGGCTGAGCTCCCTCAACTCAGTACTCCCAAAACAAGTCAGTAGGAGAAGGTAACCACACACACCACAAACACAGTCCCACATAGACCTATCACAACTGCAAACCAAACACATAAACACAGAAAAACATTCCCGGAGGCACAAATTACAAACACAGCACACCAACAGAGGCCTCTAAAGCAGACACCCAATCAAACAGCCTCCAAACATAGCACATGCAACACATAGCACACAAAGCTGGTGTGCCAAACAGTCACAGGCCAGAAGGAGAAACAACATGCCTGATACAGTTGTAATAGGTGACTCCATAGTCAGACACACTGCTGTCCCACACCAGACTGAACAAGGGAAAGGGTACAGTAAGCTGCCTGTAGGCTGCCACAATATTCCACATAACAGAAGTATGTAGGTCACTCCAAAGCAAGTAGAAATATGATGCAGTCATAGTCCATGCTGGTGTGAATGACCTGAGATGTACCGCCCTAGACTACATGAAAAGAGACATAGATGAGCTATCTGATTATGTAGTCCAGGCCGGTATGACACTCACCGTTCGCAGCATCCTACCCTTACCAAGAGTAATGCCACAGTACAAACACGGAATGATCAGTCATAGCAAGTGGCACACTTACTGGTGTCATTCCAAGGGGATCCAATGTCTGTCTGCTTGGGATGTCATGCTTGACAAGCCACGCAGCTGTCCTTGGGATGGCCTGCACCTGTTACCCCTGGGCGTCTGAATATTGGATAAGACCTTTGCCACCTCCATAGAGCCTTTTGTAGGCAAGGCTGAAAAGACTGACCCACCACCCTAGAAAACATAAGTGGGAAGAAACATAAGGGAAATGCTGACCAATGCCAGATGTGTACACCCCAATATGCATGCTCCCGAGGCCATCCCCAGAATGGAGAACATCGATGTCTGTGCAGTGACAGAAACCTGCTGCAAGCCTCCTGACAGCACACCAGCACTACCAGGTTATACCACGTATCATGTGTCATGGCCCCAAAACCTGGAACAAAACATAAAAGGAGGGTGAGTATCCATAGTCAGCACAGACACCCATACGTCCAGGTAACTGACAATGCACAAGGCATTGGAGTTCACCCATGTGCAACTAACTGTAGGCAAGACTGCTGTGCAGTCTGTAGCATGCTACAGACCACACTCTCACACACAATAACCCCACCCAGCCGTCCTGAAGACACTGGACAGTATGAATGTCCCACCAAATAACAAACAAGGTACCACAAATTACCACATAGGTGGTAAACCATTATGTATGGAAGGAGTAACCAGGGACCTAGGGACACAAGTGGACAGTAACCTGTTATGTGACACCCACATTGCCAATGTGGCTAGGAAGACTGTTTACATTTGACACCATATCAGGAAAGGAGTCACATCTACGGCAACAGAGGTCATTGTGCCCCTATACTTTTCTCTAATCACACCCATAATCTAGTACAATGCCTCATATGAGATGTACCTTACCTGACACCTGCAGAAGTTAGAAAGACCTCAAAGGTACCTCACCAAGAGGATAAAGGGTCCCAAATATATGTCATATGCTGCCTGGCTGTAGACACCCCAGCTGAATCCAGTCACATACTGCCTACACAGAGGCATTGCATGCCTGTTGTAGGAGGCCATGCCCAACACAGGAGTAATGGACATGCTCCACCCCAGAAAACACAAATCCATCGGAGCTGTGAGAGTGAGAGATGTCAACCTCAACAAATAATGAAATAGGATGTGCTGGTGGGACAGATACATAATCCAGAGGCTCCCCACACCCTGGACCAGAATCCCATTCCATGTTAGGCAGAGCCCCTCACTGACACTCTTCAACAGGAATCTTGCCAAGTGGATGGATGATTGTAGAGTTACACTGGGGGTCTTCACTGTGTCATGTCCAGACAGAGGCACAGCAAAGCAAATCATAAATGGCCATAATATTCACATAGCAAGGGGTGTCAAAAGCCACACACACTCTGGCTAGGCTAACAAATGCCCAGGGTGGATAGCCTAGTATGAACCTATGAACCTATGAAGATACAAATTGTACAGGACACTAAGGATAATCCCAAGGCTTTCACAACTGATGGTAGGAACCATGTTGGGAATTCACAGATATGCCCTGAATCACACAAATATCACAAACACACACACATATTGCCAACATACATCCTGACAGGTGCAGTGCAACCCTCCCCGAATGCAGAATATCTATCCCAACAGACTGCTGGCCCCCTGACATTGCAGATGCTGAGGTAACAGCCAACATCTACAAAGCAAAACACACAGCAGCAATGGTATGAGACGGTGTCCTGGGCTTAGTGCAACATGGACTCCAAGATGAATGGAATGCCAAACCACACTACTGCTCAATGTCAGCCTTACCACAGAATATGTACCCAAAGAGCAGTGTACAACAACAGTGGTCCTTCTCAACAAAGGTGTTGCCTGAATGGATACTGAACACTACTACCCCAGAATCCTGAGAAGCTCGGTTTGCACAGCTATGGAAAGGATCAGCATGTACCACAGACATAAAGATATTGGGAACCTACTGACACCGGACCCAACCCAGTGTGGCCTTCTCAAGTGCAGATCCTGCCCCTAACCATGTTTGACTCAATTGAAACAGCCATTAAGGTCATTGATGAGGGCAATGTGCTCCACACAGTGTATCTGGACCTTGCAAAGGCTTCTATACAATACCCTACGTGTTCATTATAGATAGGCTCACCAGCTTAAATATAAACCCACATGTCAGTAGAGGGGTTGCAAACCAGACCAAGGACAGAACAGACATGGTCAGACATGCTGCAGCCATGTCAGACTACAAACCAGATATAACTGGCATCCCACAAGGCTTTGTCCTGGGATCTCCCTCGTCTGGTATATATGTCCCATAGGTACAGGCAAACATGGAAGGACTGTGTCCGAACATGTTTGCAGAGGACTACAAACTGCTCACCACATATGATCCACCAGCTGACACAAGCATCCCACAAAAAGGCCACATAGAAACAGACAACTGGTGCCATAGCCATGTCAGCAAGCTAAGTGCAGAAACGTGTATAGTCAACCCCCGTGGATATACAGTAAGTGCCCACCAATTACCACATAGGTGTAACCCATTATGTAGTTAACATGTAATGAGAGACCTGGGGACACAAGGTGATAGATATCCTGCATTGGACAAACATGTGCTGTAGTGTTTACAGAAACATACCATATACCCACCTAATCATGAAGGCTGTCAGATCTAGATAAGGGGAGGTCATTGTGGCTCTGCAGTCATCCGTCATCAGCGGTACAATTGACTACAATAGCCCCTGTGGGATGTACCTCAGCAGACACCTCCATCAACTGTAAAGTCCCCAACATTACCTCATCAGGAGTATCAAAGAGCTTGCACAGATGCCATGTGTTGCCTGTGTTGCTGGCATCAATAAACATGCTGCACCTTGTACAATCTGAATGGCAGTGAGCTATGCACATGAGAGACCTGAACCCCAGCACTGACTTACATAGGACAAGCTGTACTGCGTGATCCATAACACAGAAGCCACCCCCACCCATGAGTGAACCCCCAGCACAGGCTACCCATAGAGTCACTTATCAATCTTCCTCAATAGGAATCCTGATGAGTGGATGGGAGATGGTTGATTTATCCTGGGTATCACTGTCATGTCACAGGTAGACAGAGGCACAGTATACTAACCATGACATATGTCATGGCAAACTCCACTTACAATGTGTGTTGAAGGACAGACACACTCTCCAACTAGCATTAGACATGGACTAGGGCACATCGCTAGTGTTTGCAGATGTACACCTATGTTGTGGAATACACTACCAATGTTGGACAAGCCTGGTTTAAGTAGTTCATATCTGAACAGAATGCAACATGGTCAGATGTACACAACTGGCCCGTAACCAGGCTGTTGTGCCCACTATCGAAATGTAAAGCAGTGATAGCAGTAAAGCCCAGGATACTGTCCACCACAGTCAAAGTACTACCAGTACACTATATAGTACTACAGTGTTAGGTCAGTATGAAAGGATGTTGACAACTGTATGCAAAGTATCCCATGCAAACACTGCAGGCACAGTATAATCCTGTTGTGTTCACACACAAAGCAGTTGTACAGTAACTACACAACATGACACACAACACACAACCATAAACAGGTGATAGTTGTTGAAGTTCACACTCATCCACAAATGTGGTGGGCTGCAGAGTCCAACATATGGAATGCTCACACTGGGCATGCTCACACACTTTGACAACATGCCATGGGAAGGCTGAACTGGGCATGCTCACACACTTAGGCCAAATCTCGGTTTAGCAGTTGGACACACATAGCTGGTATTGTTATGTGTTATTCCAGGAACCAACCACATTATAGCAGTCTGCCCAGTGCACACAGCTAAATGACTACAGAGACATACGTGATATAGTGGATCCCTCCCATATGCAAACATCTTCCACAGATGCACAAGTTGTTCATACAAACAGGGAATGCTATGGCAATAAAGATGTGTAAGCAGTCTATCAGCAAAAAATAATGTGCATTTGACAATTAAACATATGGGTGTAGAGGTCAACACTAGGCTGTTTGCCCTAGGGAATGACAGCTTAGCCAGAGTGTGCTTGGTGTCTGCTTCCCCACAGGATGCACATTCCTCTTTCTAAACACAGATGATGTCAGCACCCTATAAGTACAGCAGGAGAAAAGAGACTTCCCAGTAATCAGAGTAGCGCGCTTTGCTAATGCGTCCGTCTCAAGTGTCATAACATAGTTAGGTAGGAGTTTCAAATCCTGCAAATGTTCTGTGTGTGTGTGTAAGTCTGTGGGAGAGAAATGTCCCTTTTGGCAACTAGGAAAACACACTACAGGATGCACATTCCCTTTCTAAACACCGATGATGTCAGCACCCAATAAGTACAGCAGGAGAAAAGAAACCTCCCAGTAATATGAATAGCGTGCTCTGCTGATGTGTCCATCTCAAGTGTCATAATATAGTTAGGTAGGGGTTTGAATCCTATGAATGGCAAGTGTGTGTGTTTGTCTGAGAGGGGTTTGAGTGTGTGAGGGAAATGTCCCTTTTGGCAAATAGGAAAACACACTACAGGATGCACATTCCCTTTCTAAACACCGATGATGTCAGCACCCTATAAGTACAGCAGGAGAAAAGAAACCTCCCAGTAATGCGAATAGCGTGCTCTGCTAATGCGTCCGTCCCAAGTGTCATAACATAGTTAGGTACGGGTTTGAATCCTGTGAATGGCAAGTGTGTGTGTTTGTCTGAGGGGGGTTTGTGTGTGTGTGTGAGTGAAATGTCCCTTTTGGCAAATAGGAAAACACACTACAGGATGCACATTCCCTTTCTAAATACCGATGATGTCAGCACCCTATAAGTACAGCAGGAGAAAAGAAACCTCCCAGTAATACGAATAGCGCGCTTCGCTAATGTGTCCGTCTCAAGTGTCATAACATAGTTAAGTAGGGGTTTGAATCCTGCGAATGGTAAGTGTGTGTGTTTGTCTGAGGGGGGGTTTGTGTGTGTGAGGGTAATGTCCCTTTTGGCAACTAGGAAAACACACTACAGGATGCACATTCCCTTTTCTAAACACTGATGATGTCAGCACTCTATAAGTATAGCAGGAGAAGGGAAAACACCCAGTAATGCAAATAGAGTGCTCTGCTAATGCACCTGTCTCAAGTGTCATAACATAGTCAGATAGGGGTTTGAATCCTGCAATTGGCAAGTGTGTGTTTTTGGCTGAGGGGGGTTAGTGTGTGTGAGGACAATGTCCCTTTTGGCAACTAGGTGAACAGACTACAGGATGCTCATTCCCTTTTCTAAACACTGATGATGTCAGCACTCTATCAGTACAGCAGGAGAAGGGAAAACTTCCAGTAATGCAAATAGTGCGCTCTGCTAATGCGTCTGTCTCAAGTGTCATAACATAGTTAGGTAGGGATTTGAATCCTGCGAATGACAAGTGTGTGTGTCTGTCTGAGGGGGTTAGTGTGTGCGAAGGTAATGTCCATTTTGGCAAATAGGTGAACAGACTACAGGATGCTCATTCCCTTTTCTAAACACTGATGATGTCAGCACTCTATAAGTATAGCAGGAGAACAGAAAACTCCCAGTAATGCAAATAGTGTGCTCTGCTAATGCGTCCGTCTCAGGTGTCATAACATAGTCAGATAGGGGTTTGAATCCTGCAATTGGCAAGTGTGTATTTTTGGCTGAGGGGGGTTAGTGTGTGTGAGGACAATGTCCCTTTTGGCAATTAGGTGAACAGACTACAGGATGCTCATTCCCTTTTCTAAACACTGATGATGTCAGCACTCTATCAGTACAGCAGGAGAAGGGAAAACTCCCAGTAATGCAAATAGCACGCTCTGCTAATGCGTCTGTCTCAAGTGTCATAACATAGTTAGGTAGGGGTTTGAATTCTGCGAATGACAAGTGTGTGTGCCTGTCTGAGGGGGTTAGTGTGTGTGAAGGTAATGTCCATTTTGGCAAATAGGTGAACAGACTACAGGATGCTCATTCCCTTTTCTAAACACTGATGATGTCAGCACTCTATAAGTATAGCAGGAGAACAGAAAACTCCCAGTAATGCAAATAGTGTGCTCTGCTAATGCGTCCGTCTCAGGTGTCATAACATAGTCAGTTAGGGGTTTGAATCCTGCAATTGGCAAGTGTGTGTTTTTGGCTGAGGGGGGTTAGTATGTGTGAGGACAATGTCCCTTTTGGCAACTAGGTGAACAGACTACAGGATGCACATTCCCCTTTCTAAACACTGTTCAGCAGAAGGCCATGGCTCTGGCACAAGTTGTCTGTTGCTATGATGCCCCTTTGGAAGATGCTTGTGTCAGCTGGAGAGGCGATTATGGTGGCCTGTTTGCAGTCATCTGCATATTTGGACAGCCACAGTCCGTCCGTGTTGGCCTGTACCTCCAATAAATATATACCAAACAAGAGGGTCCCAGGACTGAGCCTTGTGGGACACAACCCGTAACTGTTTTGGGGTCTGGCATGGCTCCAGCAATGCTAACCATGTGGGTTCTGTCCTTGAGCCACTGTGCAATCCATCTAGTGACATAGGGCCTTATATTTAAGCTGGTGAGCTTCTCTAGAATGCCCAAGTGGGGTATTGTTGTGAAGGCTTCTGCAAGATCCAGGTAGGCTGTGTGAACCACCTTCCCCTCGTCAATGGCCTTGGTGACTGTTTCAAAGAAATCAACCGGGTTAAACCTGGTAGTGCTGGTGTGCTCTCAGTAGCCCTGAACCAGGCATCTGTTACTGCACAGATATCGATGTTTTCCATGCCAAGGAGTGTTTTGGGTGCATGCATCTGGAGGTTTAGACATCTGGCGTTGGGTAGCATTGCTCTTAGTTTCTTATCCCTTGTGATACCTATGAAGGTGGGTTTGTCATTTGAGCCCTGCCTAACATAGGCACTATGGGGGTAGCAAGAGCCTTTGCCAATATCTGAATGACCAATGCAAACTGTACACATGCTCATAGGATGCAAGTGTCAAGGATTATGCTGAGTGGCCAGTATAGTCCTCCAGCATTGGTCCTCTGAAGTCATCCACCCCAGTCTACACAAGTGTAGAGTCTGCTTGTGCTAAACACAGTTTGTGGGCAGTGACAACCTTGCCTGGGGGTGGAGATGGGATATGGATGTCCAGGGAAAGGTGGACATGGGCAGGTATCAACAATGGTGGTCTACCTCTGGTGTGGAACAGTGAGTACCCACGTTGCAGATGGACAGGTGCAATATGTATTAACCCATGTGGCTGTGGTGTGTGGTTCTGCCATAGCACATGGACCCACAAATTGTAGTGGCGGTAGGGTAAAGTGGTAGAGGCCTGAGTAGTTCTCACACACAATATGCCTGTACCTGATGTTAACAACTGGAATGGTGTATGTGAATACCTGCATATCCTGGCACTGTTCCCAGGGAAGCTAGGTGTGTGTCCTGGATGTGGGTGTGGTGTGCTGGACTGGTTGTGTTGTGTGTTACAGGTCCTGTGGTCCCAAAGCATGGTCTAGAACATAACCTGCCAGTGCGATGTGCACATCTGACCCTGATGTAGGTGGCTGCAAATGCATATACATGCTATCCCCCACCTGACAGGTAGTACGACAACCACAAACCTCTGTGGAAATGAAGATGTCAGCACCCTAGAAATACTACAGGTGCAGAATAGATGCCCAGTAATTCGGATAGTGCGCTCTGCTAATGCGTCGCCCTCAAGTGTCATAATATAGTTAGATAGGGGTTCGAATCCTGCAAATGCTCAGTGTGTGGGTGAGTGGGGTTTATGGCTGTGAGAGGGAAATGCTCCTTTTGCCAACTGGGAGAACACACTACAGGATGCACACGCCCCTTTCTTAACACAGATGATGTCAGTACCCTATAAGTACAGCAGGAGAAGGGAAGCCTCCCAGTAATGCGAATAGCGCGCTCTGCTAATGCGTTTCCCCTGTGTATCGTAATGTAATTAGGTAGGATTTTGAAACCTGTAAAGACATGTGTGTGTGTGCATTTCCGTATGAAAAACATGTTAGTTTTGGCAATCAGGTGATCACACTACCTGATGCACATTACCCTTTCAAAGTACTGATGTTGTCAGCACCCTATAAGTATAGCCAGAGACGAGGAACTATCTAGTAAACCGAACAGTGCACTTTGCTAATGCGTCCCTCTCACGTGTCATGACATAGGTAGGTAGGGGAATGAATCCTGCATATGGCAAGTGTGCATGTGTGTGGGGGTAGTAGGGTGTGTGTAAATGCAAGTGTGAGGGAACAGATCCTTTTGGCAAATACTACTATACACCAGATGCTGCATACCCCACCAGTAAACACAGGGGATGTCACCACACTATCAGCACAGCCAGACAGGGCTAGTTGGCTAGTAATGCCAATAGTGTGCTCTGCTACTGTGTCTATTACCATCGTCAGAGTACAGATAGGCATGTTTTGGTAACCCACAACTATCACGTGTGGTTGTGTCACACAGTATGACCTTGTGCGGGTGTTTGTACATAACAATGCATGCCATTGCCTAACCCAGCAATGGCATTGCACACATGATGTATGTGTGTGACACATACACATAAATACCTGTGACCTGCAGTAGTTACCATGTCTGACACATGCTTTGTGTGGATAAATGGTATTAGCAATGTATACCAATATGACTGTGTGTCTTACTGTGCAGGGTCCACACGTGGTATGTCCCTATACAGTGTGGGTGTCTATGGTGAAAGACCTACAGCAGGGGATACACATCTGGTCTGGGCCATATAGTGTACATGTAGTCAATGTACAGGTGCTGTATGTTCCCACCTGTTGTGGTAATGGTAACATGTCATTCCACTGCATTTCGGTGACCACATGCTGTGAACTCTTCAACTAGAGTGTTGTAGCTACAGTAATGCTCACACACAATGTTCGGCTGGATGCAGTATGGCCTTATAAACACAGTTCATGGGACTTTCATATTGCCGGTGTTGTTATGGAGGATAGGTGGTCTTCCTGTGTATGTGAGGGTTGTGTGTGCCATGCTATGAACCAGATGGCAGTCCGACACACTGTCAGCTGCACATGAGTAGGCCCTGATGGTTTGTGCTGTGCCAACAACCTGGAGGTGTGTGTATCTGTGTTAACTTGGGATACCACCCCCCTATCCATGTGTGTTACATGTGTAGGGGACGACAGGCATGGTATGGGGCATAACCTGTCAGTGATGGGTAACACCTGTGAGCCATGAATCATGCATCCGGTACTGCACAGACACTGCAGTTCACCATGCTGAGGGCAGTGTCTGGTGCATGCATCCTCCGGTGTACACTGTTGTAGTTGTGTAGCAGCACTGTTAGTGTCCTAACCTGTGTGATACCCACAGAGGTCGCTATGTAAACCATGTCCTGCAGCATAAGGCAGTATGTGTGTACCAAGGAGCCTTGCCAGTATACATCGGGCCATGTGTGTCACGTGCAAGATGACCCGTGAACATCAATGTGGCTTCCCTAGCATGTAAGCACACGTTGACAGCCAGTGGATACCCTATGAATGACAGTGGAGACTGAGCATAATTTAGACATACAACAGCCTTCCCACATATAGTGGTAGAATACCTGGGGAGGGTATGTTGGCAACCAACATCAGGCTCATACTGGCCTGTGCCACATGCCGAGAGATCCATTCTATGTTCCCTATCATGTAGTCCAGGGAGGTATGTCCCAGGCAGCCACACTGGCATGGTCAATGAGTGAGTCATATCTGTCCATGCCTCTGTCTGACCTGTATGCATGTGTGCTGTGGTGGACCATAGTGCCCCTGAGTCATATCACTGTGCCCTTCACCAGATACAGCCTGTTGAGCGGGACCCCAGTGCAGAACACATGACAGGTACCTGACACGTCTGTAGCAGGTGTGTTGTGTAGCCCTACAGGCTGTGGGTGTGTGGCACAGGGGATGTGCGTGCCATGTGTGGCATGTGCTCTGTTCCGATGGAACATATGCCTGTGTGCCAGCTGCGGAGGTGTGTGATGCACAGGCAGGCTGCTAGTCTGAGTCCCCACGTATGCCCCAGTGTGTTCAGCATGCTGTCAGTGTGTGTCAATGTCTGACTGGTATTGTCGTCACTGTAATATTATGTATTGATTTATTTATTTATCCTACATATGTTGACTGTGATAGCCCAACTGGATGCATGTCCATTCCCAGGGTAGGTCCGTGGAGACAAGCTACGAGGGTAGCAGATACAGCATTACAGAATACTAGCATGACATAGTGCAAACAGATTATTTACAGAGATTACATAAGTAAGCAGGTCCAACATGTTCCACAGGTTAATGTTAGACCTGAGCACAAGCCAGGATTAAATTGTAATTACACAGTACAGTGGTTCACACAGGTTACACATCTGAGTTAGCCAGGCCTGATACACTGATATAGCCAGTTACATGACAAATGTTGTTTGAGTCTACTGTTAAATGACCTAAGGTGGACATTAGGGTAATATCAGCTGGAAGTGAGTTCCAGGATCTACTTACAGGATTTGCAAAGAGAGAATCACCAGCTGTGTTAATAAACTCGCTAGTTTGAAGTAGTACAATGTTAGAGGATCGAAGCGGTCTAGGATTGTTATAGGGGGTGATTATAATTTAAGTGCAGGAGTATTGTCTGGATTATAGAGGATTTTATAGGCCATAATCAGTTGGTTATACTGTATTAGGCTGGGTATTGCAAGCCAACCAAGCTGATTTAGATTGATACAATGATGTGTCCTAACAGGCGGGCCAGTGGCAAACCTGGCAATGTGGTTGTAGCAAATCCAGTGCTTGTTAAAGACAGTATTGTTCATATGTGAGAGTAGAGGGGATGCATACAGAAGGGCTGAAACAAGGTGTGAGTGAGCTATGGCACCTTTAGCTGGAGGGGCTAGGAAGGCTTTAATTCTGTAAAGTGACCCTAGCTTTCTATTGATGGCTTTGCTAATCTGGTTAACATGTATGTCACATATGAGGTTATTGTCTATGATGACACCTAATAGTTTTGGAGATGGGTCAGGGTAGATTATTGTGCCATCAGTTGATGTTATGGTAACGGTGAACGTGTTAGATCTACGTGTTGGTGGAATAACAGCAGTTCAGTTTGATTGGGATTTAGGATCAGACGATGTTCAGAAAGCCAGTTTGCTATTGTATTACAGGTGGTCTGGGTAGCTGACCATAACTCTACTGGAGATGTGGCTGAGCAGATCAGAGTAGAGTATACAGCATATTGGATACAGCTGGCTTTTGGGATGACAGTATAACAGTCGTTAATGACGATGGAGGACAGCAAGGACCCTAGGATAGAGCCTTGTGGTACTCTGAGGGTGTTAGGTAGAAGGTTAGAGGGTTTGTTCTGCCAGAGGCCGGCCTGCTGTTGACCATGCAGGTAGGATTGACATCATTGGAAGGCTCCAGTATCTAGACAGTCTGTGCAGGGTGTGGAGTCCAAGTTGGTGATCAACCATATCGTATGCCTTTGAGGTATCCAAAAAGAGGGCTGTGGATATATAATTGATGTTGCAAGTATGGCTTATGGTGTTAGTAAAGGCTAGGAGGCCTGACGTAGTGCTGTGATGAGGACGTAAGCCATGCTGAGTGTCTGCCATAATGCGAGTTTGGATTAGGTGGTGCATGACTTGTCTATGACGAAAGTCTCCATAATCTCTGCAAGTGGAGAGTGTATAGCTATTGGCCTATAAGTGGAGACTTCAGTAGAGCTGCCTCCTGTGTGAAGTGGGATTACATATGACATTTTCCAGATGGTGGGAAAGTTAGATTCTAACATAGTACCTTTGATTACCTTTGAGACGGGGTAAGCAATAGCATCATCTGGTTTTGATAAGTACTCGGCAGGGTGTTGATCAGCACACAGTGTAGTGGGTTTCACTGTTACAACCAAGGTACGGAGAAGTGAAGTGGCGACTGGTTGGCAGCTGGACGCAAGTAGTTTTCTAGGGGTGCTGCTTTCTGGACCAGGGGAGCTAGGAGGTAGATGGCAAGATAGGGCCTGCACTGTCTCAGTAAAGGACTGGTCAAAGCTATCAGGAACATCTTCAGGGGTATTATCAATAGTAGCAGCAGGGATTGGGTTTGACGTTTGTCCTGGACGTAGTATATATGACATGCCACCTGACAGGGTATGGCATCACTAGGTTCAGAGAGACCAGTCCCCAGATTGGCTGTGTGGTGGCATCCCACACATGTGTTGTACATTCCTTGCCAAAGGTGATGGCTGACTGCATACATGTGGCAGCTGTGACAATGACACATGACCCACATAAACCACGACTGGACCATAGAGGTGATTCACAGGTTACCTTTGTACATGCCACCCTAGTAGTGTGATTGCCATGGTGAGTACCAACACATAGGGCCAATGGGGAACAACATACTGAAGGTGTGTACGTGTGGGTGGACTGCCTCTGTCTCATAGCACTGACATATATGACTGCACACGTGGGTAAATGCCAGGTAAGACGTGTGCAATGTGTCACAGGCAACGTACATGCGTACAGGACAGACAGTGACGTTGTGTCATGTGTAAGGTTGACATACATATGGTACGCTATGCAGATGTCACTAGCAGTCTACAGAATCACTGTAACTCTGCATTTCAGGTGTAAGCAGTGTTCCAGGGGACCCCAGGCGAACATGCATGCAAACAAGGCTACAGTAGACAGGGCTGGAAGTACTGCATCATACAACAAAGAAGCGGTAACAATAACAGTAAGTAACAATGCAAATATGTAGGCACTATCAACATGTACCCAGGAATACGCAGCACAGATGCCCATGGTGGAACCGATATTATGTCATACTTATTTGTGGTCTGGACAACATTGGTACTGCACACATATCTAGATGTGTGAACATACACATGGCATAGTCGTTGTGGGCATCTTGACACCATTACTGTACATGTCCACCATTGCATATCACTACTTGCGTTAGCTTTCCCCCTATGCTACCCATGTATGCGGCCATCTGTTGACAACCTTACCACCGGCATGCAATTATGTGCAGCTGTTATACTTTGGTATGTACTATGGGTGCAGATAACAATTCAGGACATTCATACAGTTACTACAGCAGGCATGCTAGGGTACACACACAGTCATAGCAGCACACTGTACTGTTACCAACATGATACTACTAATACACGTCTATGTAGTCACCCTGTGCATCAGCAACGTGTTTACCTGTTCCCGCAATGATGTTGGAGATTGCAGGAGGTGGCACAGTGTCATCATATGCACAGAGTGTGGATTAGGTATGCCTGAGTCAGCCACTGATTCCACCAATTGACATGTGTGTGTATGTGTATTGGTGAGGGGCAGCAGTACAGGGTGGGGCAGTGTTGGTGCAGTGTGTGCGTGTATGTGGTTGCCCTAAGTGTTAACATTCCGCATGTGTGTATGCACGCACACAGTTCCACCTCATGGCTGCCATATACAGGGGTTTGTGGACAGCCACAGACTGCACCTGGCAGGCCATACAGATCAGTGTCTGTGTGCACGGACATGGTACCTGTGCCTGGCAGGGGTGCTACGGACCGTATCCAGTACAAAGCCTGACTGGGTACTGTCATCAGAAGTGGGAGTGTGTTGACTGGACACATGTCCCTGTTGGGACTGTCCAGAGCCACGTGCACGTGGTCTCCTGGGGCGTTCCGATGACAGCACAGACCCAGCATTGCTGGGGCTGCTGCTGGCACTATGGGGGCATGCGCGAGCCTGTTGCCGTCCGCGCCGACTGCCAGCTGCTGCTGCTGCCGGCATACGGCCACGTCGACGCCGCAGACGCCCACCATTGCCCTGGCTCATGGACATCTGGTTGTGGAACTGCTGTAATATGTCCCCACAACGTCTGTCTATGACATCGGTGAAGTTATGGATAGCATCCGCAATGTCACGCATACTGTCTGTCATGGCTGTGCGGCATGCTCTGAGCTCCCTCAGACCCTGTCTGGTGTACCTTTCCATACGTGACTGAGCCTGCATGACAGTCTGAAACATCGCTGAGGTTGACAGACCTCTTTGGGCACGTCGGCCAGAGGCAGTATGCCCACGGATGCTCCCACGAGAACCCATGGGCAACTGTCTGTGTGGTACCATCGGAGGACCCTGCCCATGGCTGCTGTGTGGGGACGCATGTGCCACAGATACCACATTACCCTGGTCTATGCCCGCTGTATCCTCTCCATCACCTAGGGACAATGGTGACATAGGATGTATAGGCAGGATGACTGTGCGCAATGATGGGGTTGACAGCTGTGTACTGTCAATTGGCTGACCAATGGCAGACCCTGACACACCTTCCTGTACCATTACACATATATCATCATTACCAGTAGCCGTGGCACAGGATTCAGGTTCCCTGCTGCAGGTCACCAGAGCAGCCCCAGAACCTGTGGGATGAAGACAGGAAACACAGTTTACATTCTCCAGACATTGTTATCAGTGATGCACTTATACACACATGCACACATGGACACATGCACACAGGCACACATGCACACGTGGACACATGCACACGTGGACACATGCACACATGCACACGTGGACACATGCACACATGGACACATGCACACATGCACACATGTTCACATGCACACATGCACACATGCACACATGGTCACATGTACACATGCACACATGCACACACGCACACGTGGACACAGGCACACAGGCACACATGCACACATGCACACGTGGACACAGGCACACATGCACACATGCACACGTGGACACAGGCACACATGCACACTTGGACACAGGCACACCTGCACACATGCACACGTGGACACAGGCACACATGCACACTTGGACACAGGCACACCTGCACACATGCACACGTGGACACAGGCACACCTGCACACATGCACACATGGGCACTTACACACCTGCATACATGCACACATGCACACCCTGCAGTATACACACAGAGCACTACTGAGTTACACTACTGTTACTAGCATTATCAGGACTATTATAGGTTATGTTAAACACACTCACCAGCATGGATGGCCTGTCTCTCTGTAACCCTGGAGGGACCTGCAGAAATGATGAGATTAATGTCAGTGGGCACATCTGTCTCATTGATATTGCATATGATACAGTGTACAGAACAGTCAGGTGTACATATGGCATATTACCTGCACGCTCCATGTCGTGCTGCTGTGTGGAACCAGCCTCCATCATAATGCAGGTGTACTGCTGTTGGTGTTCCGGGGCTGGAGCCACAACACTTAGGAGTAGCCCCTCCAGTCTGGTGAGGGGGGGATGTGTGGCCACCCCACCTCCTGTGGCCACCTGTTGCCTGTGGATATCTGATGCACGCTGCTGGACACTTCGGATTAAATCACTGCAGTGATGTCGTACCTGCTCATATGTCCTGTTATGCGTGCCAATTTCATTTACCCTACGGACAAGGTCTTGCCACAGTGCGGCCCTTTCCTGCTGGTTCTGACTGGTGCGGGAAAACAGGATGTCATACTCCCGCACCAGGCTCTGGTGGATCTCCTCATCCTCCGCCACGGAGTAGGTGGGGTTACGCTGTCGCGCCATCTCCCTGGAAGAGAACACAGACAGGATATCAGCAGACCATGTCAGCAATGTATGGCACACATACTATACATGATACTCATGTGTAGTGATATACTACTACTCCCATATGTTGCATGTGTGTGTGTCGTGGTGGATACACAGGTACATGGCCAGATATCAGTGCTCAGCCAACACCTGTGCAACAATACCTGCCACATTCCACACAACGTAGTAGCATGCCCCATCGGTCAGCACACACTGACAGGTGCTATGCACAACCTCACTCTGGGGGTTCATCCCAAGGTACTGTATGTGGGACACCGTCCACTACTGTGATGTGGACAGACGTTACTCGGCCTGGATATACATATCCCACCACCACCACCAGCACAGTAGACTACTTTGAAATGCATGTGGTTAGACAGTTATTCACTTGCTGGGACTGGGATGGTATCCATGCAGCACACTGGGCCAGTGGAAGCCACAAGCCACACTGCTGACCCCTTTGCAAATGCTTACCATGGACATGCTGCGGATTGCATGACACTTGCACACACATGTCTAACACAGACCCTATGCACAAAGGTTAGGCATCCTGTCCAGTGGACCCCAGACAGAGGCAGATTGTATAACAATAGCAGGAGGCTACTGCAGGACAGAGCACATTCACATTAAGGGTAGGCATCTGTGGTCAGCACTGGTACTATGCTACAGTCCGTCATAACAACAGCCACAGCCTACTCTGGGAGGGAAATGGACACAAACACTATGGATGACCACAAGGCCTTCTTCAGTTATGTTACACATATGGACCACATGCCTCAGATATGCTCTGTGTTAGTCCACACCTACTTAACATTCACCAAACACACGCATATTGGCAACATTCCTGCAGACATGTTTGGTGCACATATCCCCCCTCCTTCTCCCTCACCTTTGGGATATTTATCCCAGCTGGATGTAACCTCCCTATCATCGCACATGTCCAGGTGAGGGCCGACCTCAGCAGAGGAGAACACACAGCATCATTGTGACCTCGTGGTCCCCCTGGATGTGTGCTACCAGCACTCTGAGGGGACATACCACTGCATGTAACACTGATAGTTTATCTTGGCCGTGCTACAGGATATGTACCTGGACAGTAGCATACAGCAACAGTGGTCCCACAACACTAAGGGGGCAACTCGACTGACCCTGGGAATTACCACATCATATGCATAATGGGCCTGGTCTGCTATGCTATGGGATTATGCAGTATGGGATGCATGTGCAGTGACATCAGGTACCTGCAGACACTTGTTCCCAGCCAGTGTGCCTTTGGGATGGGCTGATCCGGACTTTTGGGCTTGGCTGACATTTCAAAGCAGTCACTACAGCCATTGCTAGGCCAATGCACAGACACATGCTACCAGGATCCTGGCCTATGACTGCTTGACATGTGATGTATGGTCATCCCCTTTTGTTGGAACTACGTACACACAACATATCACATGGACATACCTATGGATACAGACCTATGACACATTTGGAGGGTTCACAGTATGCACACTATTAACCTGCTACTTTGCATTACCTCTGTTTGTCGCAGCTGGTTGCGTTACCACAGCTTCTGCTTGCTGCTGCTACTGTCAGTGCTGACAGCTTCAGGGTACAGAGAGTCACAGTGTCTGTTTTTTTTTTTTATTTTTGGCTCCCTCTCTCTCTCTCTCTCTTCCACTTCTCGCCTTCCCTCTGTCTGCTTACAGACAATGCAATGAATGTATTGCATGTGGGGAGTGTTATCACTGGATGCTTTTGTAGGTATCTGCATAGGTCCATGTGATGGCCTCTGCACCAATTGAAGGCCAGCATTTGCTAATTGCATACAGCCAGTTGTGTACTGATTGCAGTTCTCACTGTGATTTCAGGTCAGTGCTATAAAAGGGTATGTGTGATAGGCGTTGCCCTTTCAGATTGTGAGGGTGGGGACCATGCTGGTATGCTGTGGACAGTGTTCTGTGACTGTAAAGGTTAGTATCTCTCTCATGCTTCAGGCTGTGTTGTATATTCACAATTTTCCATTCCTCTTTCATGTTCCCTGTAGCAAGTGTGTATGCACATTGACTCCTACAACTATATATAGATATATTTATATATATCTATATCTATATATATATATATATATATATATATATATATATATATATATATATATATATATATATGTACATATGCATACATATATCTATGTACTTTAACTGACCTTATTATCTACAGGCTGCCAACTAGCATGGCTGTTTCTTTTCACACACTACTATTATGGATATCCAGTGGTTTTGACATTTATTTTAAATGACATGCTTTGTGTACTACACATCCTATATTCCCTTTACATTCATCCCTACTTTTACAGGTTATATTTATTTTAGCACAATGCTTTTGTATAAGAGTCATGGCTTAGTGGTAGGTTGTACAGGCTAGTGTTTCCAAGGTCCTGGGTTCGGGACTGACAGTGGGAGTTTATTTTTCTTTTGAACTGAGTACAGGACCTGTCAATCACAGTGACTAAGGCACTTTTAAGCAGTTGTAGCCGGGCTAGCGCTGGTTTGCTGGAGCTCACACATGCGCACTGGCGGTTAGCTCAAGACACTCAGCTATTTTCTTTGAAAGAAAAGAAAATGGGGAGACAGGAAAGTGGTGAAAAGGGGTCACAAAGAGGGTAAGACAGTAGGGAAACAAGCTTGGGATGTGCAGGAGGGATGTAGGTAAAGCCCATAGCTGCCCATTTCTTCATCAGCAACAGCTGTGCATATGTATGTAATTTGGTGTGACATTTGAAACCTTCCACCCCTGAGAGAGGTGTCAGGACAACAATAATACTTGTTGTACAGCCAATTGTTATTGATAGGTTCCATGTCCAGCGGACATGTGTGCGGAATGGGCAGCTATGTATGGGGCGTAATTTTTTTGTGGGTACAGAGTGCCCTTTTTTTATTTTTTTTCAGGTAAGAGTGGTATGTCAGGTGAAGGAAGTCAGTTCAGATGGGGAGGTAGGTTGGGTAGGTAAAGAGACAAGACAAACAAGACGCATACAGGGGCGGTGTATGACACGTGTGGGGGGGTTACACAATTGACGGGGACGGAGGTTTGGATATCCAGAGCCCATGAGCCCACAGATGGCAACAGTGGAACCGATATCCCCACCCATAGGCAGTTGCCACTGTTCCTTCACTGCCCAGGATGGGGCTGTGCTGGGGGCTGTGTAGGTGGGGCAACAGGCATGCCCGTTAGTTGCGCCACCCGTGCCTCGAGCTGGCATAGGGGCTCAAGGACAGAGTCCCGAATCTCCCTACGCACCATAGTCCGGACGCTACGGAGGGTGAGTGGTGGATCTCCTCCGGCCACACTTGCAGAGGGGGGGCGAGCCCCATCCCCTGCAGCGCTTCCACCCACAGGTGGCACAGGGCCACCGGAGGAGGGTCCGGACTCGGCACTAGTGCCAGGTGCACTCGCCAGCTGAGGTGGGAGAGGTGGGTCCGCTGGAACCCGCCTTCCCTGTCGTACTATGGTTTGCATTATGTCATGACAGTTTGGGTTAGTGACATATAATACCATTCACAGTTAGTTGTAACAGCATGCATTAGTATTCCCATTAACCAAACACCCATATATTCACACCATTGAACAGCGTGCATAACACATGCATAATTTGAACAGAAATACACAGTCCAACAACATGCAGGGATAATTGATGGCAACACCTTTGAATACCAATACATATGCTGTACATTTCTAATAGCTACAGTTACATACACACTACTGTTCTAACTACAGTGTCCTATATGATAACTATTTCACCTTGCTGATAGGACTGTTACTGCAACATCAATATACATTTTAGTGTTCTTCATACACATTCATATCAGGCTTTGTTCAGCTACATCATCTTGCTACTTTTGCTTTATATACCTGTAGACAAGTGTGGATGTTTGATATATCAGACAATCATCCTATCTGCGTATTTCAGACTGGGAGCAACATATCCAGATTTTGGGATACACATTCCACATGCAGCAACACTTTGAACAGATTTCGCTGTTTGGTACTGAGTCTCACATGCATTTCATTCTGTCTTGACTGCAGTATACTTTATTCAGGGGTTATTACTACTGTATTGCTGGATTCATGACACTTTCTCACACTCTCTCACTTGCTTTCATTTTACTATTCAGGATGGTACTGCTAGGCTTTATTGACATGTTTTAACAGTAGTTATTACAATCCTTTCCAGCAGTCTCACTTCTGTCATGTTTCAGTATTTCCACAGGGATATATTTCACACATGTGATTTCATCATCTTCTGCAGCTATACTTTTCAGCCTGCTGCAGGTTGTGTACTATTTTCTTACAGGCAGGGCATTTTATTTCAGAATATATGTTGGACAGTTTCATGTTTAGTTTACACTTACAGGCTGGGAACTCTTGTAGTCAAGCAATACTTGCATACACTTTCACACTGTTACTTGCAGATTTTATTCCTTACTGGCTACACTGCACTCTTTTGCTGACTGTCATACTTTTATATTTATTTACAGTTACTGGTAGTGGATTACTGACCTGCCTGGTGGCGCAACCGCACCAGCCTATCGCCATAGGCTCTGCGGTTCGCAGAACGGACACCTGCAGCTGTAATATAAATGAAGTAATATTGGAATACACATCTCCATAATATCAGCTAGTTTAATTTTTTACATACATAATTAAATGTTACTTACTCAGTAGTGGGGCGTTGGGTGTTTGCCGGGCCTCCTGGATCCAAAGGTTCAGTTGGTCCTGCTTGCGTCTCTTCAGGTCTGCATGGTGGTGACGGACCTGCTCATCAGTCCTTGGAATCCCTGTGGTACTGGTGAGATCATGAGCCAACTGGTCCCACGCCTCAGCCCTGTATGCTCCCCAGAGGACCTGGCCCTGCATGAGTTGGGCCTCATGATTGTGGACTACGGGCCAGGCCATGTACCTGGACTCCTCAACACCCCACCTCTGTGCTCGAAAGCGACTACCCTCACCTACTCCTGACATTCTGCCTGCAGGTCTGTTCTACAATCGTTTATGCTGTGTATTCCCGCCTATGGGGCTTATATAGTCCGTTTTTCCCGCACATATCTGTGATTGGCCATTTTGGAATTGTATCAACTTCAGTAAACCTGCATTGTCATGCTGTAGTTTGTATTCATTCCTATATATTAGCTATTATTGCATTTCTAGGTACTGCTGTCATGGCTTAGTGGTTCTGTACTTTGACTATGGTGTATAGTATCCTGGGTTCGAACCTGGCCACTGCTTTTTATTTTTCATGACTGTCTAGACATGCTGAGGGGTGTGTCTGTGTAAAGGCAGTTTTGATACGGCTTGCTCAACGTTGCCCGTCAGTTAGCTTGTTTGCGCGGTGCGCAGCTCTGCGCAAATGGGGTACACTGCTTTAAGCCTCATTTGGCTATCGGCACGCATATTACGCTCAGCTCAGTTAGGGGCACATAGATATAGCGTGTTAAACCACTGCTCAGCTACGGGCACTCATTTTGCACCAGTTAAACCACTGCTCATCTACGGGCAGATACACTCACCCTGTTAAACTGTAGCTCATCTATGGGCACATCTGGCATTTTTTATTCTTTTGTTACCTCACATTTCTTCAATATGAATGGGCTATTTCATTACATTTTACATGAGTTGTGGTTTTATGTCTACATATTTGTCAGGGACTTGTTTCCTGCTTATTTTGCAAAAAAAAAAATGGTGTTGTGGGGGCTCGAACCATGGATGCCTGCTCTGCAGCCAGCATCTCTACCGCTACGCTATTGCTTCCTGCTTTATTTTTCATATTTAGTTTTTATATGCTTTCCCACTGATTGCTAACTGTAGCTGCGCTACGGGCACGCCCGCGCAAATGAGCGCACTCACGGTTAAACATCTTTACAGTTTAAAAAAAAATTATAACATATTCATTTATATTTCTTTTATGTTCATAGTCTGTGGGGGCATGTGTTGTGTTCTGTTTATTCACATTTCCGTGGACTCTGTCGTGGGTGTTTCCTTTGGGTACTTTTCCTCTTCTGGGGGCGTGTCCGCTTACAGGGCTCGGCCTACGGACACGCCCCTACTGTCTTACACGGACCGTGTTGGCCTTCAGTGTGATTCAGCATGCTCTCATTAATATGCAGGGCATGCTGACATCACTCCGTTTAACTGCAGCCTCCGTGTATGAGTTATAACTCTTACACGGAGGCTTCGTGAATCCTGCCCTTAATAATTTATTTTGCTAGTGAAAACTGTCATTACCTGAATCAGCAAGCAATTTCTGTTTTAACCTTGCATTTGCCTGTTAAGCAGCATCTGCTTTATTAAGATTTCCAGCCAAGAAAAAAAATCCCTTTTCCATAATCATGGTTCATTTTTGTGACATTTTTGAATAGACTCACACTCTCAGTATAGGAAAAAAAATATCAAAAACAGTAGGAACTATTTAACAACTCATTTCAGAGCTATCTTCTGATATTAAACACCAGTTTTCTGCCTTCAAGATTTGATCTCATAGTTATTATCGTACTCACCCCCTTTTTCTTATTTTTCATGGGATCGGGATGTCACATCAACTGCTGCTACCTCTCTGAATTTAGAAGCAATCTCCTACCTTCTTCAGTAATCATGCCTGATTGTAACATATCTTTTTCATGCAATCCATCCATTTCTTGGCCGGACATCCTCATTTCCTCTTGCCTTCCTCCTTTCACAACCAAATCATTTTTTTACCAAACACATGTGAGTGCCATTCTGATGACATCCAAAACTGTATTCAGAAGAGACTTTCTCTCCTGCCGTCATTTTCTCACCATTTCTAGTCTGTCTTCCCCCTGAGTAATATAGTTTGAATTCCAAGCCAGAAGAGTCTGCTGTGTTGGCCTTCCAAGTTACACAGAATATCTTCCTTAACATCATGTCCTCCACCTCCAAGCTGTGTCTTGTGAACATATATTCAGTGTAACAATCCTTAATTCATTTTCAGCACATTGATAGGTTCCTTGATTCATAGGCTCTCCCCAAGCTGTTGATCTGTGGGGATCTTTTGAAGTTGAACTGTGCATTACCTAAAGGTTTACAGCCCTTGTGTTGTAAACACGAATAGCCTATTGTCCTTGTATCTTAAGTACAAGTGGCCCAGGGACTGGGCATTTACATGCTACTCCTATCCATATGGGACAAAGGTGTTAAACCTAGGGTGAATTTGGGTTTCCCATCCATTCATTCAGATTGCAAATAAATAGAGTAAGAGATGGATTTTGTTTTATGTGGAGAAGAAAGAGAGAAGTGGGATCATCTGTGATAAATATCTCACCCTCTGACATGTTCTATTTATGTTGGAGAAGAGATTCAATACTAGGATCCCTCCTTTTTTATATATTTACTATCTCTTCACAGCTTGCCCTCACTTTTCTCTTATCCAGTACACTGACAATTCCATTATATTTTGCTCTGATAATCTCCCTCACCTTCACTCCCTCACCCAAGATTCTCTTCTATCTGTTGAAAAATGACTAAATGGCAGTGAACTCTTACTCAATCCCAAAAAAGAAAAACTCCCTAAATCTCTAGAACATTGTAAAGACTCCTTCTCAGTCACATCGCTCAATAATACTACCATCTCAGTCGAAACTTATACTAAACTTCTTGGTGTTGTTATTAATGACCAGCTTAGGTCTGATATCCATATTCTACAAACCATCAAAAAACACACCAAAACTGGGCCTATTATACAGGAATAAAAAATGCCTTACTAAAGACACTAGACATTCCCTGACTCAAGCTTTTCTACTGTCTTCTATACTGCACCGATACTTACCAGCAAGCAATCCAACCTCATGATTAAACTTGAAATCACCTACAATAAAATTTCTTGATTTTCTGCAAACCTTCCTTATTGATCCCACTACTGCACTGCCCTACAAAATCTTCTATGTCCCGAAGTCCACAACCAACTCTTACTTCCAAAACTTTGTCTTACTCACTCAACTCTAACTAATTCCTCCCGATGCCCTCCTCTGTCTAGCCTAATCTCTCCCTATACTTCTAAATGCTGCCTCCATAGTGCCAAGCAACATCTCCTGAAAATATATAAGCCCCTGAAACAAATAGTTAAGCTTCTGTATAGTCATTCAGTTGCTAACTCCTGGAAAAACTACCACCAGACCTAAGAGCTGCCACTAATTGTTTCCATTTCAAAAAAATGCTAAAAGATTATCTGCACAAAACATGGTCTTAACCTTGTCCTACTTCAACCTGACATATCTTCTCTTAATCCTTTCTCTCCTCTTCTATTTCTGGTCCCATCTTTCTGTCTTTCTTCCTGAAAATTTCATCAAAATGTAGATATTAATTACGTCATACTTTTTAACTGCCTACTATTCAATAATGCTCTTACTCGTTTGTATGTAGCGATCTTAAGACTTCTGATCAGAAGTCTGGTTTACTGTTGTATAGCATAGATCTACCATGTTTTTGCTAATAATTATGCTCTATATTCATATTCATATTATGTTTTTCTTCTGTTTATGTTTTTTTTGTACTGTTTAAGCTTTTTATAATTGGAACTTTTCTCCTCAGGCCTCTGCTGAAAAGGGCTTTCCTGCCCAGTCAGACTAACCCAGTTAACAAATGTCAAATAAATGAAAATAAATGTGTTATGTGTAATAGGTCTGAAAAGATGAGGCTGATTGAGTGTTTGTAGGTGAGGCAGAGTTTGTCCCTCAGTAACCTGTAAGATAACTAGAAAAGAGACAGGACTTTGAGATGGTCCAAGTAGCTTTTATGATTTAGGCCTATGATTTTCTTGGTGAGAAAGTGCTGTGGTCAAGTGTTTGGACAGGTGGATACCAAAGGAGGCATTACACTTAGTGATAGGCCCAGTACTGGAATGATCAGCCTAATAAGCACAGAATACAATGGAATGAACACATCCCAAGACCTAGCCACCATGCCATTTCTAATAAGCTGCACAGTGACAGACTGTTTTATAATAATGGATATATGGTGATCAAAGGCAGTTCAATATCTATATAGGTTCATAGGTCCCTAACCACTAGATCAGTTTCCAGGGGTGTGTTGTGAATGTGATACTTAACAAGGGATGTTATCCTGCCAAAGGATACAATTATACACTCTTTGGCATTTAGTTTGAGAACATGGTTTTGACACTAGTTTGAAACATGGTGTATTCTGGAGAGTTTATGATGGCACCAAATTTACTGCCAATTACAAACTTGGTCAGCCTTAAACCCTTAACTTTAGCTTAGACCTCCGAGATGTAAATACCAAAGAGTAGAGGCCTGAGGACTAATCCCTGAGATACACCACTAGTGACAAGGCTTTAGAAAGAGGTAGAGCCATCCACCCTAATTACTTACTAATTAATTACTTAGATTCTATTTAAAGCCAGTTTGCTATCCTTTGGGTTAATTATGAATTTTCATTTAGCTGGGTGAGTTTATCAGCTATACCTGAGTGTGAGGTGGTATACAATGGCTTTGTGAAGTCTAGGTATGTGGTATGTACTGATTTTCCAAACCCATTTCTTCAAGAACCTTCTTATAGAATAGAAGTCAAACAGGTTAAGTCAGCAGGATCTGCCATTGACAAAGCCAAACTGACCAGAGTCAAGAGTTTGTAAGTTGCCTGTGTCCTTATTTATTAATTCCACAATGATCAGTTCCATAGCCTTACAGATTAGACTGGTCATACTCATGGGTGTATAATTACCTGGGTCTATTTAAGCCCTGCTTTTGGGCATGGAGGTGACTCTTGCTGTCCTCCATATTTCAAGTACAAAGGTTGTTTGGATACTGATACTGAATAGCCTCTGTAGGGTTTGACAGGTCCTGTTTCTGACTGACCAGTAGGCATTCTGGTAGGTTGTCATGCCCCATATAAGCAGTATTCTTGGTCTTGGACAGTGCTTTGAGGACTTGTTCCTGGGACAATACATATATATATTTATATATATATATATATATATATATATATATATATATATATATATATATATATATATATTTTTTTTTTTTTAACCTAGATTTTACTCAACAGAATTATCCTAGGAAACACTAGCTGAGCAACTGGACACCAGCTAGCAATCAGCTTATTGGCCCAGAGCTGATGAGCTTCATGGCAGACACACACTAGCATTAAGGGGCAAATAGACCCCTTCTCACCATTATCATAGACCCCTGGTAGAGGTCAAAGTAGGCCAGGTTCGCAACCAACGTGGAACTGACACATATTCATGCCATACTTATTGACATTAGTCAATGTGACCAAACCACCTAGAATCAAGTTTTACCTCATGGAGACTAGATCTGGTGTGGTGTGCAGTCTCTGATGTGTATTATCCTATCTAGAGCATACTGCACATAAAAGTTCATGCCTAAAACTGTTGATCTACACAAGTTTCTCCCCTCCCCCAAAAGAAAGCACATGCCGTGAATTCTTCTCATTTCTGGGTATATTATGTTTGGCATATCTCTCAACTGGGAAGGTTGGGATTGAACACAATAATATCCATCCTTAGGGCAGAAAAAGAAGTGTGTTGTTTGGAGGAAGCATGCACAGACACAAGAGAACATGCTAACATGACACAAACAATGACTAGAGGTCAAGACTGAATCCCTGTTATGTCAGCAGAAAACATTTAACAGTATGCCACCAATCTCTTAAAAATGAATGTAAATTTTATTTCAGACCTTAAACAGTGCAGTGACCTGAACTCCTTTCTGAAGGCCAACTGCAGGAAATCAATATAATATACTGTAACTTATCAAACAAGTTTACAGCTTAGTCACAATACTTGGTCTGCAGTATCACTTAATTTAATGCCAAAATTACATTCAGAATGCTAAGGCTTAGTCAATTTGAATATTGATGCAATATGATGGTGTCTTTCACCACCATATCTACCATGTGACTAATTAATGTGCTTTTCAGTCATCCTACAACCTTTTCTTTACCTTGTATGTTTAACTGCACTGGAATTTTATTTGTTTTAACTAGCATTTTGTCTAAGTACACAGACAATCAAATTCCAATTTGAAAAAAAAATTAGCAAATTGTTACAACAAGAACACCGCCTTTGTGGTTTAGATACAGAAAACTGACCAATAGTCTAAATACTAGCGTGAACACACAGATTTTGATGATCTCAGTACTGTTTTACAATATAGACTGATGATTAGTCAACAATTTAAAGAAATGGAACACAGGATATACCACTAGTTTTTGGCAAAGTACAATGGGGAACTTAAACTTTTAGAATAGGGAAATGGAAAAAGCAAGCAAAAGGAACAATCAAAAATATTATAAAGGGCTGATTAAAAAAGAAAGAAAATGCAGGATTAGCATGGTTTTCCAATGGTCTAATACTTCCAGCATCGAGTTAAATAAAATCTTTTTGAAGCACAATTAGGACTCCAGAGAGATGGCATTTGCTCATGTTCTGTCAGTATATTCTGTATTGTTCATTAATCTTGTAAGATGCTACATCTTAAAAAAGTATTTGGCATCACCAGAAGCATATATGTGTGTGTGTGGGGGTGGGGTGGGGGGGTACATATGTGCAATTGCTGTGCATTACCAATTGACTATGATCAATTATATACTATCCCTTGCTTCTCCTACTCACTTATTAAAAACATTCTTTCTTTCATAAATGTAGGCTTGTCTACGTTTCATTTCTGAATGCAAGACTGTGGTATCATGTTGGTGGTACACTTCCCGAGTCAGAAAGAAAATATTCTTTGCTAACCATCTAGTGAAAATATAAATAGTTTTCTGTATACTGCATGCAACTATCAGAGTATATGACGCTATAGCCACAATTTTAAACCAATGTTTTCTCATGTCTTCCAGACTGATATGCCTTCTAATGTGACTGTCACTGGCTTCCCTGCAGGTGTTACTAAAGAAAGCAATGAAGAAAAATTGTGAAGGTCATTACACCTGGCAAGATTTAACTTTATTCTGTTAACATACTTGTCCTAAATGGTAATACAGTGTTATGAAATTCTTTAATACGTTTCACACATTAAGAGAAAAATTGCATTCTTAGTGTTAGTCAGCACATACCACGACGCAGATTAGACTGTACAAAATTCAGATAAGATAAATAAGCCTGGAGAAATAATTTATAAAAATTTAGATGCCCAGTTGTCATGAAATGTTGGCACAAAGACTTTCAAACAAATATGGACATTTAAAGTGCTTCCAAACACCATATAAAATTTCTGCACTTCATAGAAAATAACAATTTCTTGAAAGTTACATTTATGCTGAAGTAACAAAAAGATAAAATTGGGATCCAGACTAGCTAAATGGCTACTGTTGTAATTTTGCCATATTTGGCTTGCTAAAATGCAGAGATAGTTCATGCTTAAATCATTATTACGATGAGAGAGAGCAGAAAAAGGCAAAGAGGTCAAATGCAATTTTGTGAAAAATGAAGTTATCTTACTGAAGAAAGTAACTTCAAGTTTTTGTCTGTATCCTGCCCATAGTGTGTTTTTGGAACTTGCTACACCCCATAAATACATATATGTATCGAAACACTTTGGAATCTCGAAATACTGAAATGTCAAATTTCAGTATCTCAAGACCAAAGTGTCAAATTTGCAGATACATGAAACTGCTGAATATCGAACCCGGAAATGTCGAACCCCCGGTACTGACAGTGCGTTAGGTAAGTGTGGTGTTTTTAAGGGTTTTGGGGAGGGTTTGTGAGTGTGTTGGGGAGTGTTAGGTGTGGGTTAGGGTATGTAGGTGAGAGTGTGAGTGTGTCAGTGTTGAGAGTGGTGGTGTTTGTATCTGTGTTATGTGTGTTTGTGCGAGGGGAGTGTGGAATGCATGTTGGTGGGTTTTATGTGTGTTGGTGTTAATTGCGACCTGAGTTAGTATATATAAGTAAGGGGGTGCAGGGGGGCTTGCCCCCTGCCTATAGTAAGGGTGTGTCTGTGTGTATTTGTGTTGTTGTGCGGAGGAGGTGTACTTGTGTTTGTATATGTACTGTAATGGTCACGGTTTTGGGTTTCGAGGTTTTAGTTTTCGTTTTTTTGGTTTTTCGGCTATATAGTCTTGAGATACTAAAATTCAATATTTCAATATTCTAAGATTATAAAGGGAATCTATATGTGTGTGTGTGTGTGTGTGTGTGTGTGTGTGTGTGTGTGTGTGTGTGTGTGTGTGTGTGTGAGTATATATATATATATATATATATATATATATATATATAGCTATATATATCTATAGCTCTCTCTTTCTCTCTCTCTCTCTCTCTATATATATATATATAGAGCTATATATATATCTATAGCTCTCTCTCTGTCTCTCTCTCTCTCTATATATATATATATATATGGTTTGGTAGAACCTCAGTGCTCCCTGTACATGTTTCCTACTTCTTATGTTGCCACATTGTACCTTATCTAAGCTATAGTTTGGGTAGTTGGACTACATATTTGGGCTTGATGTGCCCGTAGTTGGAGGGACCACTCAGCATTTATATACCTCTCTTCTTCTTGGACTTTTATGCTGCCATATTGTCTTCTTTGCAGTATATAGTTGGGCAATTGAAAGAGTGCATGTTTAAAACATTTTTGGGCTGGGACCGGAAAATTGGCGGGCCCTTAGAACAATTGTTTTTGCATTATCTTGACTGCCATATTGTATTTCCCTTTAATGCTATAAGGTGACCCTATATGTTCTACCTGAAGTACATTTAGACATAGAAACAGTGTTTTATTATTTTCACATAGTTTGTTATACTATACCTCACTGTTAGACACTTGCTTGTTACTAGTACTTTCTTTTTTTCTTGATATACCTGTTGCATAATTCAGCTGCATGGTACGTAAAGTGATTAAAATGTATGAATAAACTGTCTATCACTGGCTGGCCCTCTGCTGTATCTTAACCTTATCCTTGGCTTGGTTTTCCACTTCTTCCTCTTCTAGCTACTCTCCCATTACAGTCTATCACTCAGCCTTTACTTTATTCCATTGTCTTACTCACTATGTAATTATATCCTAGTTGACTCTCCAACTCCTCAGACTCTTGCTTAACTCTTCGTTCTTCTGTCATTCCCTCATTACTCAGTACTTGCTATCCTAAATAACTTAACCCACTGTGTATCTCTCTTCTGTTTTATTTTACAGTATTCTACCCTGGGTACTCCCTCCCTGCCTATATACTCAAAAGGAAGAACAACTGTTTTTACCCAGAAGAACTCCCTGAATGTGTGCCTGCTAGCCCTGGCCTACTACTAAGCAACATACTGCAAGGACTCCCTATATCACACTGTGTATGAATGTATGTAGCCAAAGAAATTACCTCTATACTCATTGCTTCGCTACTAATTATTACCCATTTGTCTGCTTGTATGCCCTACTGAGAGTGCGTTCCTTACAGCAGCCTACCACGGACCATTCACTACAGCCCCCCCTCCTAACGCTATACCCTTTTAACCACTTAGTTCCACCTAAGGCCTTTTTATCGCTTCTTACCTTTATCCCTTAGTATCACTTTCTACTACCACTAGGTGGCAGCACCCTATTACTACATACCTAGAAAGAAACTAGTTCTTTAGTGGTATCTGCACCCAACACTGTCTATACTTTCCATTTCCTTTTAACAAATATACATACTCCCTACCTTTTTTCTGTTTTTTTTTACATCCACTCTCTCCCTGCTATATCTCAGACTCTCTCTTTTCTCACCTTGTTAACTTCACTTCTGTGTTCCCATATAGCATACAATACCTACCCACCTACCTTCTTTATTGACTCCTGTTGCTGATACTTTTTTCTCTGATCCTCTATCTTGGATTGTTCCAACCCACTCCGTTCGCCCTGTGGGCTCACTCCGCTCCCCTACCCTACCCCCAAATCCCACCCACCCCCAGTGCATCTACACTTATACTCACCTAACCACTCCTACTTCCTCCCTATTACACCCTCCCCTTTCCATTTCCCTACCACTCCTACTTCCTCTTTATCTATAACTCCTCTCCCCTTTCATCACCATCTTCTACACCCCTATAATTCACCTCCTCACACATCACACCTCCCTTCATATTTAACAACACAATATATATTTCTAATCCCTTCTCCCAACACTACATATTCTACCTTAGCTAAGCCTCAATATGCTTACAAAACTTCTTTCATTCTCAATCCAACTATTACTACTTCTGAGCCTTACTTATATCCACTACCTTTCCCAGCCCAACATCGCAAATCACACACCATTACTTCACACAACCAGCTCACTCCCTTCAACTCACTTACACTCATTTGTCTCAATCTCCTCTGGACTATATCCCATTTATACCCATCTATTTTTTCACTACAAACTATCCTCTACTTATAAATACTGTAACCCCTCTTTAACCATCAATATCTACTCAAACCTGAAAATATACAATATACAAACAAGGCAATCCAAACATCTCATCAACATAATCCAACACATAACAACCATACTACTATCTGGAGATATACACCCTAACCCAGGCCCAAACACTACTTCCCCTACATCTAAATCCATCCTATTTGCTTCTCTAAATGCCCAAAGCATAGTTAACAAAATCCCCAATCTCCATGGCTGGCTTCTTAACAACAAACCTGACATCTTAGCTATTTCTGAAACCTGGTTAAAACCTCACATAAAAGATGTTGAAATAGTGCCACCAAACTACTCTATCATCAGAAAAGATAGGGCCCACAAGAAGGGTGGTGGGGTAGCTCTACTCTACTCATCCACCCTTTCCATTACTCCCTACAACAAACCCATTCCTCATTTCTCCAATGCTGAATTAGTTCTAGCTCAGTTTCAATTAAATAAACACAAACATATTTGCATAGCCTCACTTTACATCCCCCCTGGAGATAATACCTCTGTACTTGAGGATATCCTATCCTGGCTTTCTACCAATATCAGTAATGAAACCATTCTCATGGGAGACACAAATATCAATTGGTCTTCCATTAATTCTCCTACATACCCCCTAAACATCAACCTATATAAGTACTCTCAGCTAATCAACCTGACTACCAGGCCCTCTAAAGACTTCTCCAGTGGCAGTACCCTAGACTGGATATTAGTCTCTCACCCCTACTACTACACTGATAGTGGAACTCTTCCTGACTCCCTCAGCGACCACCTTCCTATTTTCACTAGACGACTTCCATCTCCATTACATGTAACTCATAATTACATCACCACTCGGAACCTTAAAAACTTCAACCCAATAACCTTCTCAGACTCCCTAAAATCAATAAACTGGAACTCCCTAAAAACACTACCCTTGGACAATGCAGTTGCACACTTCAATACAATTTTCCTTCATCTACTGGATAGTCTTGCCCCCATAAAAACCAAAAGAATACGAAACAACTCCGCCCCCTGGCTAACAAAAAACACACTAACTGTCATGCGACTTAGAGACAAAACCTGGGCACAGTACCAAAGATGCAAAACTCCAACCACCCTTATTGAATTCAAAACACTTCGCAATACCGTAAAAAAACTTATCACAGCAGATCGACAGAATTACTTCTCCTTACTCCAAAACAACCACAAAACCAATCCTCAGAAATTCTGGAAAGGCATCACTACCCTCCTAAAACCTGGCACAGCAGAAAACCCAACCCCAGACCCAAATGCACTCGATATAGATCTAGCTACCCAATTCAACTCTTTTTTCATAGACTCTATTACAAAACTAACCTCATCCTTCTCTAATAACACCTCACCCCCTGCTTCTGCATCCCCCCCCCCGTCATCCCCTTCATCTCCAATCACTCAACTCCCACCATTCTCCCTAAAACCCATTCCTACTTCTACCATAAGAAAACTCCTGCAAAAACTAAAACAATGCACCAATGCTCCCGATAACATTCCCTCATCCTTCCTCAGCACAGCAGCCGAAGCCATTGCCTTCCCCATCAGCATCCTAATCAATCGTTCTATCCAAGAAGGGCTTGTACCCAAACTCTGGAAAAGGGCATTCATCATTCCCCTGCACAAAGGAGGCAATAATAACAATATTACTAACTTTCGTCCCATTGCCATCCTCTCTCCTATATCAAAAATTCTAGAGAAATGTATTCATCTTCAACTCCTTCCCTATCTCATAGATAATAACTTGCTAACTCCCACACAACATGGATTCAGACCCGGCCACAGCACCATGACGGCCCTCCTTTCCTTCCTGGAAACTGTAAATAAAGCCAGAGATTCTGGCTCTACTGTATCTACACTCTTTCTTGACCTCTCCAAGGCCTTTGATACCATCTCTCATAACCTTCTCCTAACTAAACTATCTAACCTAAACCTATCCCTTTCCTCTCTCAATTGGTTCACCAGCTATCTCTCCAACAGGCAACAAGCTGTCAAGTGGAAAAAGCCATCTCCTCTTTCCTTAACACACCCACTGGCGTCCCCAAGGTTCCATTTTGGGTCCTCTCCTTTTCAATATATTTATAAATGATTTCTTCCACTCAATACCTCATGCTAAACTTATTCAATATGCAGATGATTCCACAATTATCTGTTCAGCCACATCCATCCCTGCTCTCTTAAAACTGACTCAAGACGCCTTTTCTACCACAGAACAGTGGATGATGGACAATCATCTAGCACTCAATGCATCAAAAACCAAACTTATGGTATTTACCCCCTCAAAAACCAACACCACTGATAGAAAACTAATTTCCATCGCTAGCCAGAATAACACACCTCTTGAACTGGTATCTGAAACCAAACTACTAGGAGTCCAGATTGACGACCAGCTTAAATTCAGTAACCACCTACAACTAAACATAAAAAAACCCCACCAAAAACTTGGCATGCTCTATCGACACAATCGATTCCTCACTAGATCTACTAAGCTCACTCTTGCTACTACATTTCTCATCCCTTCCCTCCTTTATGGTGCTCCTCTGCTAACAAACCTACAATCCTCTCTCAAAACAAAACTGTCCTCTTGTTATAATAAAATTGCCAAATTTGCAACTAGCCACAAATCATCTACCCATCACTGTGTATCTCTCCACAAACTTAACTGGCTAGAGCTTCCCAACCATCTCTCTTACACTCAGCTTACTTTTGCTCATAAACTAATTTTTCAGCCCTCCCTCTGTCCCTCTCTCAGCTCTACCTTTAAAATGCACCTGCCACAAAGACTCCTAAGATCTAATAACCAAAACCTAATAGAACTGTACAAACCCCGTCACTCTCCAGGACAAAACCTCCTGTCCTTTGCCCTGGCACGCCTATGGAACTCCCTTCCTCCTTCTATCCGTATCACCACCAACCTCCCTGCTTTTAAAAAATCACTGCACTCACATCTAACATCCTCATGGGAATGCTCCTGCTCCCACCCCTCCTAGCCTGTTCTTCACTTCCTATGGGCAGCTTTACCATATATTACCAGACACCGAATAATAAGCCAACTGTAATGACATCTTATAATTCTTTCATTCTATGATTTCACTCAAGAAACTATATTTTTACTGCAGCAATGCTTTTTTTGCTACAAAATGTAACCTTAACATTTTTATTATACCTGCTTAAATCTCAGTGTTTCTACAAAAAAAAAAAAAAAAAAAAAAAAAAAAATAAATTTCCTTTGTAAATGCTTAATCTTTGTTTTGTCTTGAACCCACAAATTACCACAATTGTAAACTGCTGTAATCTTTTTGTCTACCAATGTTTTAAAGCTTTGTCTTTAACTTACAAATGATTGAAATTGTAAACTGCTGTAATCTCTTTTGTAACCTTTGTTTTGGAGCTTTTCTCCCCAGGACTCCATTGAAAACGGGTTCTTATTGGCCCAATGGACTATCCTGGTAAACCAACTGCAAATAAATAAATATATATATATATATATAGAGAGAGAGAGAGAGAGAGCTATATATATCTATAGCTCTCTCTCTCTCTCTCTCTCTATATATATATATATATATATATATATATATATATATAGCTATATATATCTATAGCTCTCTCTCTCTCTCTCTCTATATATATATATATATATATATATATATATATATATATATATAGTTTACCATCAAAATGAAGAATGAATGTTAAGCGAAAATGGGAATGTTGAAAGGAAGTTGGTTGATTCCCTAATGCTGACCTTCAAATCTCCGAATGTCCTGTACAGTGAACGCCACTATGCATTCACTTATACGTGGTCAATATAAAGTATGGAGACTGAGGTACAGTGCGGATCGGGAAATTAATCCTTTTCCTCACTGTAGTGTGATCTCGGCGTTGGAATATATATTTTGCAGGGGGGGGGTGCAGGGAGACTTGCAACCCTGCAAATACCTGAACTGCAGCATTGTGCACTACTGAACTGTGCACGTTTGTACTGCTGAAAAGGCAGGCAGGTGAAACAGGATGCCGAATAATACTGGCTTCACATTTATCAGTGTGACATTCGACATTGTAAGCTAATTAATATTCAGGACATCACAAATGTGTGTTGAGCAAATAAATGGATTACATTGTTAATCTCGATCTTTTTATAGTAAACCGATATATATATATATATATAAATATATATATATATATATATATATATATATATATATATCTATATACATACATATATATATATATATATATATGTATATATATATATATATATATATATATATATATATATATATATATATATATATATATATATATATATATATATATATATATATATATACACACACATGTAATGTAACAAATGCTAAAAACTTTGTAATTTTAATAACAATGGCAGTATGTTATGAAAACGTGCAGCATAAAGCATCATCTATTAAAGTAGTAGAAAATATAGTCAATGAAATGAAGAAGATCAGCTATGGGATATGGAAATAATCCCATTCTGGGCTTTAGGAGATATGGCCAAAAAGGACTGTTTCCTTAATTACAGACAATCCCCAGGATTCACGAAGCCTCCGTGTAAGAGTTATAACTCTTACACGGAGGCTGCAGTTAAACTGAGTGATGTCAGCATGCACTGCATATTCATGAGAGGATGCTGAATCACACCTAAGTCGAACACGGCCGTGTAAGACAGTAGGGGGCGTGTCCGTAGGCTGAGCCCTGCAAGCGGACACGCCCCCAGAAGTGTAAAAGTGCTCAAAGTACACACCCACAACAGAGTCCACGGAAATGTGAATAAACACAACACAACACATGCCCCTACAGACTATTAAACATAAAAGAAATATAAATGTACATGTCATATTTTTTTTAAATTGTAAAGATGTTTAACCGTGAGTGCGCTCGTTTGCGCGGGCGTGCCCGTAGCGCAGCTACAGTTAGCAGTCAGTGGGAAAGCATATAAGAACTACATATGCAAAATAAGCCAGGAAGCAATAGCGAAGCGGTAGAGATGCCGGCTGCAGAGCAGGCATTCATGGTTCGAGCCCCCACAACACAATTTTTTTTTCTCAAAATAAGCAGGAAACAAGTCCCTGACACATATATGTACACATAAAACCAGAATATATGTAAAATGCAATTTAATAGCCTATTTATATTGAATAAATGTGAGCTAAGAAATGAATATAAACTGCCAGATATGCCCATAGCTGAGCTACAGTTCAACAGAGTGAGGTTATGTGCCCGTAGATAAGCATAGGTTTAACTGGTGCAAAATGAGTGCCTGTAGCCGAGCAGTGGTTTACCATGCTAAATATATGTGCCCCTAATTGAGCTAAGCGGCATATGCGTGCCAATAGCCAAATGGGTGTTAAACCGGCGTACCCCGTTTGCGCGGAGCTGCGCATCGCGCAAACGAGCTAACCGACGGGCAACGGTGAGCAAGCCGTATCCAAAATGCCTTTACACAGACACACCCCTCAACATGTCTAGACAGTCATGAAAAATAAAAAGCAGTGGCCAGGTTCGAACCCAGGATACTATACACCATAGTCAAGGTACAGAACCACTAAGCCATGACAGCAGTTCCTAGAAATGCAGTATTAGCTCATATATAGGAATGAATACAAACTACAGCATGACAATGCAGGTTTACTGAAGTTGATACAATTCCAAACTGGCCAATCACAGATATGTGCGGGAAAAACGGATTATATAAGCCCCATAGGCGGGAATACACAGCATAAACGATTGTAGAACAGACCTGCAGTTAGAATGTCAGGTGTAGGTGAGAGTAGTCGCTTCCGAGCGCAGAGGTGGGGTGCTGAGGAGTCCAGGTACATGGCCTGGCTCCTAGTCCACAACCATGAGGCCCAACTCATGCAGGGCCAGGTCCTTTGGGGAGCGTACAAGGCTGAGGCGTGGGACCAGTTGGCTCATGAACTCACCAGTGCCACAGGAATTCCTAGGACAGGTGAGCAGGTCCGTCACCACCATGCGGACCTGAAGAGACGTAAGCAGGACCAACTGAACCGTTGGATCCAGGAGGCCCGGCAATCACCCAACGCCCCACCACTGAGTAAGTATAAATCAATTATGTTTGTAGAAAGTTAAACTACCTGAAATCATGGAGATGTGTATTCCAATATTACTTCATTTATATTACAGCTGCAGGTGTCCGTTCTGCGAACCGCAGAGCCTATGCTGATAGGCTGGTGCGGTTGCGCCACCAGGCAGGTCAGTAATCCACTACTAGTAACTGTAAAGATATATAAATGTATGACAATTAGCATAAGAGTGCAGTGTAGCCAGGAAGGAATTAAATCTGCAACTCACAGAGTGTGAAAGTGTATGCAAGTATTGCCTGATTACAGCAGTTCCCAGCCTGTAAGTTGAAACTAATCATGAGACTGTCCAACACATATTTTGAAATAAAACTGCCCTGCCTGTAAGAAAATAGTACACAACCTGCAGCAGCAGGTAAAGTATAGCTGCAGAAGAGGATGAATTCACATGTGTGAGATATATTCCTGTGGAAATACTGAAACATGACAGAAGTGAGAGTGCTGGAAAGAACTGTAATAATTTCTGTTAAAACATGTCAATAAAGCCTAGAAGTACCAGCCTGAATAGTAACATGAAAGCAAGTGAGAGAGTGTGAGAAAGTGTCAGGAATACAGCACTACAGTAGTAATAACCCCTGAATAAACTATACTGCAGTCAGGACATAATTAAATGCATGTGAGACCCAGAACCAAACAGAAACATCTGTTCAAAGTGTTGCTGCATGTGGAATGTGTACACCAAAATCTGGATATGCTGCTCCGAGTCTGAAATATGCAGATAGGATGACTGTCTGATATACCAAACATCCACACCTGTCTACAGTTATAGAAAGAACAGTTAACAGGAGATGTATCTGCACAAACTTCGATATGAATCGTGTATGAACAGCAATAAAATGTAGAGTTATGTTGCAGTAACAGTCCCATCTGCAAGGTTAAGTAGTTAACATATAGGACACTGTAGTCAGAACAGTAGTGTGTATATAACTGTAGCTATTAGAAATGTACAGCATATGTGGTTGTATTCGAAGGTGTTAATAATATGTTTGATTTACCCCACCCTCTAACCATCTATAATCCATTCCACGGGAAATGGTATGTGCAATCACAATTACCACCCCTGGACATCTGTCCTGTTGGGTCATATATATTTGCATGTCTGTTGATGCATCCACCCCGTTCATACATCCACACCTGATGGCCTGTTGCCATCAATCAACCCTGCATGTTGTTGGACTGTGTATTACTGTTAAAATTATGCATGTGCTATGCACGCTGTTCAATGGTGTGAATAACTGGGTGTGTGGTTAATGGGAATACTAATGCATGCTGTTACAACTAACTGTGAATGGTATTTATATGTCACTAACCCAAACTGTCATGACATAATGCAAAACATAGAACGACAGGGAAGGCGGGTTCCGGCGGACCCACCTCTCCCACCTCAGCTGGTGAGTGCACCTGGCACTAGTGCCCAGTCCGGACCTTCCTCCGGTGGCCCTGTGCCACCTGCGGGTGGAAGCGCTGCAGGGGACGGGGCTCGCCTCTGCAAGTGTGGCCGGAGGAGATCCACCACTCACCCTCCGTAGCGTCCGGACTGTGGTGCGTAGGGAGATTCGGGACTCTGTCCTTGAGCCCCTACGCCAGCTCGAGGCACGGGTGGCGCAACTAACGGGCTTGCCCGTTGCCCCGCCTACACAGCCCCCAGCACAGCCCCGTCCTGGGCAGTGAAGGAACAGTGGCAACTGCCTATGGGTGGGGATATCAGTTCCACTGTTGCCATCTGTGGGCTCATGGGCTCTGGACATCCCAACCTCCGTCCCCGTCAATTGTGTAACCCCCCCACACGTGTCATACACCGCCCCTGTATGCGTCTTGTTTGTCTTATCTGTTAACCTACCCAACCTACCTCCCCAGCTGTACCGACTACCTTCACCTGACATACCACTCTCACCTGAAAAAAAAAAAAAAGGGCACTCTGTACCCACAAAAATTACGCCCCATACATAGCTGCCCATTCCGCACACATGTCTACTGGACATGGAACCCATCAATTCCAATTGGCTGTACAACAGGTATTATTGTTGTCCTGACACCTCTCTCAGGGTGGAAGGTTTCAAATGTCACACCAAATTACATACATATGCACAGCTGTTGCTGATGAAGAAATGGGCAGCTATGGTCCTTACCTACATCCCTCCTGCACATCCCAAGCTTGTTTCCCTACTGTCTTACCCTCTTTGTGACCCCTTTTTCACCACTTTCCTGTCTTCCCGCTTTTCTTTCAAAGAAAATAGCGGGTGTGCGCAAGAGTAAGCACGTTTAAGCGGTTGTAAGCGGGTGTGCGCGGAGCTAACCGCCAGTGCGCATGCGTGAGCTCCGCGCAAACCAGCGCTAACCCGGTTACAACTGCTTAAAAGTGCCTTAGGCACTTTGATTGACAGGTCCTGTACTCAGTTCAAAAGAAAAATAAAATCCCACTGTGAGTCCCGAACCCAGGACCTTGGCAACTATAGTCTGCATGACTTACCACTAAGCCATGACTCTTATATAGAAACACTGTGCTAAAGTAAATATATCATTTAACAGTAGGAATGAATGTAAAGGGAATATTGATGTGTAGTACACAAAGCATGACATTTAGAATCACAAACAAAACTGGTGGATTTCCATAATAGTAGTGTGTGAACAGAAACAGCCATGCCAGTTGGAAGCTAGTAGGTAATAATGTCACCATAGCACCTTGCAAGACACACACATACTCACAGCAGGATAAGCACTGCCCATACCCCACAACCTCTTACAGGAACACATCCGGACCAAGTAATAAAATATGTGGAGCAAAGGCCCAAAACCAGGGACACATTACAAATAAAGTTACAACAAATGCAGACAGTTCAGAAAGTAACAGGGTCTACACCTTGTGGGATGTTTGGAAGGGTATGCAGTCTGGAACTTGAATGTTTGTCACCATATTCTCACTTGAGCCCAGACTGACTTGCCAGATAAAGGTGTGCATGAGATAATGACCATATTATGAGGCAGAAATGTGGACAGCCTGCAAATATCTGTACACATGACGGGTCCAACACCACCATATTTGAATAGTTAAGAACCTAGACATAGCAACAGTGAATGTCTTACAGGGATGCCCCACAGACCCCATGTGAAATGTACAAACAGTAGGCAGAAAGGTGTAACACATGCAATGGTAACTATGGAGTCCGGAAAGTATTCACCACTCGCATGGCAGAAAAAGTGTAGTAATACCTATGCTCATGCTAACCCACAGTCACAACTGCAGCATACCAGACATATTAATGGGTGCACCCCACTGATATGTACCATTCCATGAGGCACATAACTGGTGAACCTGAAAGACTCTGGGGCCTGCTCAGCAGCATACCTACATATGCTAGTAGATGTCAAGGCCCACACCATGGCCAGACCACACTGCATGCTGTAACACCCTAGCAGATATAGCAAGCATTCCAGGGTGTGAATGTACATGGGAAATAGGAAAGCTACAGCAGCACACTACAGTCAAGACACCTAGCAGGCACACCAGTACTGACAGTAAAGGGCAACTATTGAAGCCTTAGCAACAGAGTGCAAGCAAAGGTGAAAGGAAAGCACACACACACGCACACATCAACAATAGTAGTAGTTGTTAGTGTACATACACAGTCAGTACAGGAACCTGGAGAAATGAATGGAGGAATGTTAACCCACAACCCACCGAGTAAAATTAGAGATACCAACCTTTACACTCACAGAATGTTGTCCACAGCATAACAGCATGGTCCCTGCCATTAACATCTGAAAGGGCTACGCCTATTTCACACACCCTTTTATAGCACAGTTCTGAAATCACAGTGAGAACTGCAATCAGTACACAACAGGCTGCATGCAATTAGCAATTAGCAAATGCTCAGCAGCATACCTACATATGCTAGTAGATGTCAAGGCCCACACCATGGCCAGACCACACTGCATGCTGTAACACCCTAGCAGATATAGCAAGCATTCCAGGGTGTGAATGTACATGGGAAATAGGAAAGCTACAGCAGCACACTACAGTCAAGACACCTAGCAGGCACACCAGTACTGACAGTAAAGGGCAACTATTGAAGCCTTAGCAACAGAGTGCAAGCAAAGGTGAAAGGAAAGCACACACACATGCACACATCAACAATAGTAGTAGTTGTTAGTGTACATACACAGTCAGTACAGGAACCTGGAGAAATGAATGGAGGAATGTTAACCCACAACCCACCGAGTAAAATTAGAGATACCAACCTTTACACTCACAGAATGTTGTCCACAGCATAACAGCATGGTCCCTGCCATTAACATCTGAAAGGGCTATGCCTATTTCACACACCCTTTTATAGCACAGTTCTGAAATCACAGTGAGAACTGCAATCAGTACACAACAGGCTGCATGCAATTAGCAAATGCTGGCTAACAATTGGTGCAGAGGCCATCACATGGGCATATGCAGATACCTACAAAAGTATGCTGTATTCCATGTCCACGCATGCAATAATTACATTGCACCCGGAGAGAGAAAGAGAGACAGAGAGACAGAGAGAGTGAGAGAGAGAGAGAGAGAGAGGAGAACCACACCCAGAACTAGACTGCAACTAAGCAGACAGACAGGAATCCCCAGCAACAGCTACCTGGAAGCTGCAACTGTGAAGTGGAGCAGCAGGACAGAGAGGCAGACAGTAGCAGACGCAGCTGTGACAAACACAGGTACTGTAAAGTAATACTATCAAGGTGTACATACTGTGAACCCTCCATATGTGTTATTGGGCTGTATCCATATGTATATGAAGATGTGTAATGGGCAGGGGATATACAGCACCTATCAGTGAAGGCTGTACATACAGTTGTATGTGTGAGCATCTATGTGCACATATATATGTCATTTGATCGTAGGTTGTACTGCCATGTACTAATTAGATTACACAGCTATGTATGTTTAGCAGTATGTTAGTGTGTGTATACAGTAAGGTAGACATATATGCTGACATACCTGTCCAACATATGGCTATGTAGTTATGTCAACATATGTATGTGTATATATCTTATATGTATATATATACATATGATATGCATATATGTATACATACATAGAGAGAGAGAGATGTAGGACTACATAGACAGATGCTGATAGAATATTGTAGTGACATATCTATGTAATGCACACATGCAGAGATAGATATATGTAGATACATATACATAGACAGACTGATCTGACCACCTACAGGTATGATTGTATATGATGACCTGCAACACAGCCTGCCCCCTGTCACCCACACCCCTCTCTCGCCCCATCTACAGCAGAATATGTACATCAATATATATATATGTGCAAATGTATACAGACATATGTACATATATATATAAATAGACATATAGACATATCTTAATACATATATATATGTATACAGAGAGTGAGAGAGATGTATACAGAGCTGGAGTGAGGCACACGTGTACAGATGTATTGCAACAGGTGCCTGGTGACAAAGGCACGGAGTGAACACCAGTGTCACATCCGGAGTATCATACCACAGTCCAGATCACCTACACAGGTAACCACCATATAAATGAGTGTCTGCCCACCACTGCATGTGTCAGGGGTGGTCAGGGTCAGACATGTGTACAATAGTGGCCCCAATGATAGTCACAGTGGCACACTATCCCTGGAATAGCTGCACATGGTATGTGTCCGCAGACATGGTCAGTCAGGCATGGACATGTAGGTCGGTGTACCCCCCACAGCACGTAATGGATGCCATGGTATGGACCTCACACGACAGCAACAGATATGGAGAAGGACACAGTGACATGTACAACACGGTGACAATGCACCCAAACACAGTACCATTGCACAGTGACTGTCAACACCACAGAGTACACATATGCTGCCCACGTACAGGTTACTACCCCAGATGCACATATGGAGGTCACACCCATGACAGATGTCCAACAGGCATTGTAGCACCGCCCACCATCCACAACCTACCTGTCTGCTGTGTGTCGTCTGTGCCACTGCAATAGGGTGCACATGTGTAGGTACGGGTTCAAACTCACAGACAGGACACACCCTGCAACAAACCACACAGTGTTAAGATGCGAGACTCCCCATGTGTACATGTCACACATACCCCTGCTGCATGTTACTCAGATAGGTAATATGCCATATGTGTCACCCTGTGTAACTGTGTGACGGCAGCAGGTACCATCACACCACATGTGTCACAATGGTCAGGTTAGCAGAACAGTACGCTGCTGTAGACACGGGGGCATTAGCATATTGTATAGTATTGTATTACAATGTCATGTATTGTGTTGTATTGTATTGGTATGGTGAGGTGCCTCCTGCATGGAGTGGAACCACTGGTGCTGTGCGCCAGTGTACAGGTACATACCATGTAGTCAAGGTAGTGTAACATAGCACCTCTATATGTGTGTTTAGTGCCTGTCAGAGGTTATGTAGCATGCAACTGGGGATACCAGCAGGTCCCGTCCATGTCGTGTATTCTGCTGACCTGCGGGTGTCTCTCACCTGCACATCTGTGATGACCTTGAGGTTAGGGTCAGCAGGGATAACCATGCCTTAATACAGGGGGAGGGCGGGGTGACACCTGCACTGACCCTGTCCGCCACAATGTCATCTAGCTGTGGTGTCGGTGAAATATGTGTAGTGTACTACCCATGGGCATAGAGGATGGCTCCTGACCAGGTCGCTAACATAGGTCAGGTAGGCCTCCTGGTCATCTGCAGTATCACGCTTGACGTCCCACTCAACATTGCCCATGTAGTCAGTGTGATGGGAAATAGATCCTTACCAGTGCTGCTCAGACATACCCTCCCTTCAGAGACTGATGCTCTGTCTTGCAGTAGCTTACATCAACTGTAATACAATCAGTATATGGCTGGGGTTCGCCGGACAGGATGCTGTCCCTTTGTGGACAGTGTCCTGGCCATATATGGGAATGCATGGGCCATGCGGCCTTAGAGATGTCTGTAGAAAGCAATTGTGTAGGGGTCAGCATTGTGGGTTGTCTCTGACAGTGGCCCAGTGGGCTGTAAGGATACCATATCACTGTTACAAAGTGTAACGTCTGTATCTGTAATGTTGTGCACTGTAGCCATCTGTGCTGGTGGTGGAGGTGGGATATGTATATCCAGGGCAAGCAGGGTGTGGTCAGCCCACAGTAGTCGCCGATGTACGCCATACAGTACCTAGACACAAACCCCCAGAGTGAGGAGGTGCACCTCACCTGAATTGGTGTTCTGACTGCTGGTGTTCAGTAGTATGTCGTACGTAGCCTGGCAGGTACTGTACAACAGTTGCTGGCCGAGCACTGATACCTGGCCATCTACATGTGTATCCACCAATAGACAGACAGATGCTACATATGTGGGATATGTGGTATCATGACAGTCAAGTAGCATGTGTAGTATGTGTGCCAAGGTCTGCCAACATAGATTGCTGATACCATGTTATCTTTCTTCCCAGGTACATGGCCCACCCAAGACATCCAACCTACTCCGTGGCTGAGGATGAGGAGATACACCAGAGCCTGGTGCGGGACTATGCAACACTCTTTTCCCACACCAGCCAGAATCAGCAGGTGAGGGCTGCACTGTGGCAGGACCTTGTCCGTCGGGTAAATGATATAGGCATGCATAATAGGACATATGAGCAGGTGCGACATCACTGCAGTGATTTGATTAGACATGTCCGTCAGCGTGCGTCAGATATCCACAGGCAACAGGTCGCCACAGGTGGTGGGTGGCTACACATCCCCCACTCACCAGACTGGAGGGACTGCTCCTGAGTGTAGTGGCTCCAGTCCACCTGCAACAACAACAGCAGCAGACATGCGTCATGATGGAGGCTGGAGCCGCACAGCAGCAGGACAGTGAACGTGCAGGTAATATGTCATATGTGTAGTTGACTGTTGTGTACACTGGTAGTTAATGCATGTGTGTGGTGTGTCCTTTGTTCGTAGCTGCCACCATAGTATATAATGTGCAAGCGTGATATCCGCAATATTAGCTGCAGACCTTTGAAAGGCAACTGTCGTACTCCTGACCTGTATCATACTCAGTAACATTGGCACAGTTGTGCCCACTAACATTAGTTTCCTCATGTCTGCAGGACCCTCCGGTATCACTGCATTGCAGCCTATCCATGCTGGTGAGTGTCTATTTACATTACCTGTAAAGTTGTTGATAGTAATAGTACCTTTTGGCACACTTAGTGGTGCCCCTTGTATGCATGTAGGTGTGTCTGTGTCTGTGTGTCAATATCACGCATACTGAGTACTGTACAATTGTGTGAAACTGTGTGCATGTGTGCATGTGTGCATGTGTGCATGTGTGCATGTGTGCACCTGTGCATGTGTGCATGTGTGCATGTGTGCACCTGTGCATGTGTGCATGTGTGCATGTGTGCATGTGTGCATGTGTGCACCTGTGCATGTGTGCATGTGTGCATGTGTGCACCTGTGCATGTGTGCACCTGTGCATGTGTGCATGTGTGCATGTGTGCATGTGTGCACCTGTGCATGTGTGCATGTGTGCATGTGTGCACATGTGCATGTGTGCATGTGTGCATGTGTGCATGTGTGCACCTGTGCATGTGTGCATCGCTGGTAGTGTGTAGACATTGTAAACTGTGTTTCCTGTTTCCTTCCCACAGGTTCTGTTGCTGCTCTGGTGTTATCTAGCAGGGAACCTGAGTCAGGTGCCGTGGGTACTGCTACTGATGACATTGGTGTAATGGCACAGGACGGTATGCCAGGGTCCGCCATTGGTCAGCCAATTGACAGTACACAGCTGTCGACCCCATCCATGCGCACAGTTATCCTGCCAATACACCCCTTGTCACCACTGTCCCTAGGTGATGGACAGCATACAGTGGGCATTGACCAGGGTAATGTGGTATCTGCGGCACATGCTTCCCCACACAGCAGCCATGGGCATGGCCCAGAGATGGTACCACACAGACAGATGTCCAGGGGTTCTCGTGGGAGCATCCATGGGCGTACTGCCCCTGGCAGACGTGCCCACAGAGGTCTTACAACCTCAGCTATGTTTCGGACTGTCATGCAGGCACAGTCACGTATGGAACGGTACACCAGACAGGGTCTGAGGGAGCTGGCAGCATGTCGCACAGCCATGACCGACGGTATGCGTGACATTGCGGCCGCCATCCGTGATTTCACCGACGTCGTAGACAGACGTTGTGGGGACATATTACACCGGCTCCACAACTACATGTCCATGAGCCAGGGTGATGGTGGGCGGTTGCGTCGTCGACGTGGCCGTATGCCAGCAACAGCAGCAGCTGGCAGTCGGCGTGGGCGACAACAGGGCCGCGGCCGCCCCGTAGTGCCAGCAGCAGCCCCAGCAATGCTGGGTCTGTGCTGTCATCAGACCGCCCCAGGAGACCACGTGCACGTGGCTCTGGCCAGGCCCGACAGGGCTCTGTGTCCAGTCAACGAACACCTGCTTCTGATGACAGTACCCAGTCTGGGTTGGTACCGGATACGGTCCGTAGCACCCCTGCAAGGCACAGGTACCGTGTCCGTGGCCAGAGACACTGATCTGTATGACCTGGCAGGTACAGTCTGTGGCTGTCCACAAACACCAGTATATGGCAGCCATGAGGTGGAACTGTGTGCATCCATACACACATGCAAAATAACAACACCTAGGGCTACCGCATACACGCACACACTGCATCAACACTGCCCCACCTTCTACTGCTGTCCCTCACCAACACACATACACATACATGTCAATTGGTGGTATGGGTGGCTGACCCAGGCATACCAAGTTCACACCCTGTGCATATGATGAAACTGTGCCACCTCCTGCATTCTGTAACAACTGTGCAGGTACAGGTTAACATGTTGCTGATGCACAGGGTGACCACATAGATGTGTAGTAATAGTATCATGTTGTTAACAGTACTGTGTGCTGAATTAATTGTGGGTATATCACAGCATGCCTGATGCAGTATTTGTGTGATTGTCATGTCCTGTTGTCCACACCCATGGTAAGTACCATAGTGTATCATCTGCACATGTTGGCATACTGGTGGTAATGATGTCAACAGCAGGCTACATACATAGGTAGCACAGGGGATGGGTAATGAATGTAGTAATACACAATGATGGACATGTAAATTGCAAGTGGCATGTTGCCCACACTAGACTCTGCAATGCAGATGTGTGAGGATGTTGATATGTGTGCAGAACTACACAACTGGTACAGGACACACAGGAGCACACTAGCACTGCATGCACACATCTCATACCATGCTAGACAGCACCAACACACATAACGAACTGTCACAGGAGGGAGAGTCCCCATATATGTCAGGGATACTGTGGTGGCAGGCCAGGAGCATACATCCTACTAAGTATGGCACCACTGAGAGAAGGATCGGTGTCTGTTATTTGACATGTGTATTACTGCAGGTATGGGCACATGGGTTTCTATCCAGTTATTGTACATCCTGACAGTACATGCATGTTCCGTACACTTGTGTGCACTGAGACTGGACCCTAGCCATCTGACCAGTGTATTTCCATGTACATGTGCATAGCGCCTGCATATTTGCAGTGTTACCTTATGGAACTGGTACAGCTTGTTTGTTGTACAATGGACTACATGGAGCCCTGTTCACTGTACCTTTGTTTGCATGCATGTTTGCTTGCAATTACCCTGGAATACCGATCACACCTGCAATGCATAGTTATAGAGCTTCTGTGGACTCCTAGTGCCATCTGCATAGCCTACTATATGTATGGCCATGTCCCACTTGACAGGTTGCCACTGTTTGACCTGTTCACATGTACATTGCCTGTGACACAGTGCATATGACCTGCCTGGCATGTGTCCACGTGAGCAGTCATATATGCTACTGCTAAGTAGTCACAGGCACTACACCTTCACACATCCATCTCCTGTTGAACTACCTGCTTTGCTAGGGACAGCCTGCACCTGTCACCCCTGGCCTATCAGATATTGGCAAAGCCTCTTGCTACCCCCATAGTGCCTATGTTAGGCAGGGCTCACATGACAAACCCACCTTCATAGGTATCACAAGGGATAAGACACTAAGAGCAATGCTACCCAACGCCAGATGTCTAAACCTCCAGATGCATGCACCCAAAACACTCCTTGGCATGGGAAACATCGATATCTGTGCAGTAACAGATGCCTGGTTCAGGGCTACTGAGAGCACACCAGCACTACCAGGTGTAACCCGGTTGATTTCTTTACTACAGTCACCAAGGCCATTGCCGAGGGAAGGTGGTTCACACAGCCTACCTGGACCTTGCAAACGCCTTCGCAACAATACCCCAGTTGGGCATTCTAGGAAGCTCACCAGCTTAAATATAAGCCCCTATGTCACTAGATGGATTGCACAGTGGCTCAAGAACAGAACCCACATGGTTAGCATTGCTGGAGCCATGCCAGACCCCATAACAGTTACAGGTTGTGTCCCAGAAGGCTCAGTCCTGGGACCCTCTTGTTTGGTACATATTTATTGGAGGTACAGGCCAACACGGATGAACTGTGGCTGTCCAAATATGCAGATGACTGCAAACTGGACACCATAATCGACTCCCCAGCTGACACAAGCATCTTCCAAAGGGGCATCATAGCAACAGACAACTTGTGCCAGAGCCATGGCCGTCTGCTGAACAGTGTGTAGAAGGGGAATGTGCATCCTGTAGTCTGTTCACCTAGTTGCCAAAAGGGACATTGTCCTCACACACACTAACCCCCCTCAGCCAAAAACACACACTTGCCAATTGCAGGATTCAAACCCCTATCTGACTGTTATGACACGTGAGACAGGCGCATTAGCAGAGCACGCTATTTGCATTACTGGGGGTTTTCTCTTCCCCTGCTATACTTATAGAGTGCTGACATCATCAGTGTTTAGAAAAGGGAATGGGCATCCTGTAGTGTCTTATCCTATTTGCCAAAAGGGACACTTCCCTCACACACTAACCCCTCTCAGACAAACACACACACTTGCCATTCACAGGATTCAAACCCCTACCTAGCTATGTTATGACACTTGAGACGGACGCATTAGCAGAGTGCGCTATTCGCATTACTGGGAGGTTTCCTTTCTCCTGCTGTACTTATAGGGTGCTGACATCATCGGTGTTTAGAAAAGGGGATGGGCATCCTGTAGTCTGTTCACCTAGTTTCCAAAAGGGACATTTCCTCACACACTAATCCCCCTCAGACAAACACACACACTTGCCATTCACAGGATTCAAACCCCTACCTAGCTATGTTATGACACTTGAGACGGACGCATTAGCAGAGCGCGCTATTCGCATTACTGGGAGGTTTCCTTTCTCCTGCTGTACTTATAGGGTGCTGACATCATCGGTGTTTAGAAAAGGGGATGGGCATCCTGTAGTCTGTTCACCTAGTTTCCAAAAGGGACATTTCCCTCACACACTAACCCCCCTCAGACAAACACACACACTTGCCATTCACAGGATTCAAACCCCTACCTAGCTATGTTATGACACTTGAGACGGACACATTAGCAGAGCGCGCTATTCACATTACTGGGAGGTTTCCTTTCTCCTGCTCTACTTATAGGGTGCTGACATCATCGGTGTTTAGAAAAGGGGATGGGCATCCTGTAGTCTGTTCACCTAGTTTCCAAAAGGGACATTTCCCTCACACACTAACCCCTCAGACAAACACACACACTTGCCATTCACAGGATTCAAACCCCTACCTAGCTATGTTATGACACTTGAGACGGACGCATTAGCAGAGCGCGCTATTCGCATTACTGGGAGGTTTCCTTTCTCCTGCTCTACTTATAGGGTGCTGACATCATCGGTGTTTAGAAAAGGGGATGGGCATCCTGTAGTCTGTTCACCTAGTTTCCAAAAGGGACATTTCCCTCACACACTAACCCCCCTCAGACAAACACACACACTTGCCATTCACAGGATTCAAACCCCTACCTAGCTATGTTATGACACTTGAGACGGACGCATTAGCAGAGCGCGCTATTCGCATTACTGGGAGGTTTCCTTTCTCCTGCTCTACTTATAGGGTGCTGACATCATCGGTGTTTAGAAAAGGGGATGGGCATCCTGTAGTCTGTTCACCTAGTTTCCAAAAGGGACATTTCCCTCACACACTAACCCCCCTCAGACAAACACACACACTTGCCATTCACAGGATTCAAACCCCTACCTAGCTATGTTATGACACTTGAGACAGACGCATTAGCAGAGCGCGCTATTCGCATTACTGGGAGGTTTCCTTTCTCCTGCTCTACTTATAGGGTGCTGACATCATCGGTGTTTAGAAAAGGGGATGGGCATCCTGTAGTCTGTTCACCTAGTTTCCAAAAGGGACATTTCCCTCACACACTAACCCCCCTCAGACAAACACACACACTTGCCATTCACAGGATTCAAACCCCTACCTAGCTATGTTATGACACTTGAGACGGACGCATTAGCAGAGCACGCTATTCGCATTACTGGGAGGTTTCCTTTCTCCTGCTCTACTTATAGGGTGCTGACATCATCGGTGTTTAGAAAAGGGGATGGGCATCCTGTAGTCTGTTCACCTAGTTTCCAAAAGGGACATTTCCCTCACACACTAACCCCCCTCAGACAAACACACACACTTGCCATTCACAGGATTCAAACCCCTACCTAGCTATGTTATGACACTTGAGACGGATGCATTAGCAGAGCGCGCTATTCGCATTACTGGGAGGTTTCCTTTCTCCTGCTCTACTTATAGGGTGCTGACATCATCGGTGTTTAGAAAAGGGGATGGGCATCCTGTAGTCTGTTCACCTAGTTGCCAAAAGGGACATTTCCCTCACACACTAACCCCTCTCAGACAAACACACACACTTGCCATTCACAGGATTCAAACCCCTACCTAACTATGTTATGACACTTGAGACGGACGCATTAGCAGAGCACGCTATTCGCATTACTGGGAGGTTTCCTTTCTCCTGCTCTACTTATAGGGTGCTGACATCATCTGTGTTTAGAAAGGGAATGTGCATCCTGTAGTGTCTTTTCCTATTTGCCAAAAGGGACATTTCCCTCACACAGACTTACACACACACCAACCTCACACACACACTGAGCACTTGCAGGATTTGAACCCCTACCTAACTATGTAATGACACTTGAGACGGACGCATTAGCAGAGCGCTATTCGGATTACTGGGAAGTTTCATTTCTCCTGTTGTACTTATAGGGTGCTGACATCATCTGTGTTTGGAAAGGGGAATGTGCATCCTGTGGGGAGGCAAACACCAAGCACACTATGGCTAAGCTGTCATTCCCTAGGGCAAACAGCCTAGTGTTGACCTCTACACCATTATGTTTAATTGTCAAATGCACATTATTTGTTGCTGATAGACTGTTTGCATATCTTTATTGCCATAGCATTCCCTGTTGGTATGAACAACCTCTGCATCTGTGGAAACTGTTTGCATATGGGAGGGATCCACTATATCACGTATGTCTCTGTAGTCATTTAACTGTGTGCACTGGGCAGACTGCTGTAATGTGGTTGGTTCCTGGCATAACACATAACAATACCAGATATGTGTGTCCCACTGCTAAACCAAGATTTGGACTAAGTGTGTGAGCATGCCCAGTTCAGCCTTCCCATGGCATGTTGTCAAAGTGTGTGAGCATGCCCAGTGTGATTATTCCATATGTTGGACTCTGCAGACCACCACATTTGTGGATGTGTGTGATCTTCACAAACTAAGTGTGTGAGCATGCCCAGTTCAGCCTTCCCATGGCATGTTGTCAAAGTGTGTGAGCATGCCCAGTGTGAGCATTCCATATGTTGGACTCTGCAGCCCACCACATTTGTGGATGTGTGTGAACTCCACAAACTATCACCCGTTCATGGTTGTGGGTTGTGTGTCATGTTGTGTAGTTACTGTACAACTGCTTTGTGTGTGAACACAACAGGATTATACTGTGCCTGCAGTGTTTGCATGGGATACTTTGCATACAGTTGTCAACATCCTTTCACACTGACCTAACACTGTAGTACTGTATAGTGTACTGGCAGTACTTTGACTGTGGTGGACAGTAACCTGGGCTTTACTGCTATCACTGCTTTACATTTCGATAGTGGGCACAACAGCCTGGTTGGGGCCAGTTGTGTACATCTGACCATGTTGCATTCTGTTCAGATATGAACTACTTACACCAGGCTTGTCCAACATTGTTAGTGTATTCCACAACATAGGTGTACAATTGCAAACACTAGCGATGTGCCCTAGTCCATGGCTAATGCAAGTTGGAGAGTGTGTTTGTCCTTCAACACACATTGTAAGGGAAGTTTGCCATGACATATGTCATGGTTAGTATACTGTGCCTCTGTCTACCTGTGACATGACAGTGATACCCAGGATAAACATACCATCTCCCGTCCACCCATCAGGATTCCTATTGAGGAAGATTGATAAGTGACTCTATGGGTAGCCTGTGCTGAGGGTTCACTCATGGGTGGGAGTGGCTTCTGTGTTATGGATCACACAGTACAGCTTGTCCTATGTAAGTCAGTGCTGGGGTTCAGGTCTGTCATGTGCATAGCTCACTGCCATTCAGATTGTACTATGTGCAGCATTTTTATTGATGCCAGCAACACAGGCAACACATGGCATCTGTGTAGGCTGATTGATACTCCTGATGAGGTACTGTTGGGGACTTTACAGTTGATGGAGGTGTCTGCTGAGGTACATCCCACAGGGGCTATTGTAGTCGATTGTACCACTGATGCAGGAGGACTGCAGAGCCACAATGACCTCCCCTTATGTAGATCTGACAGCCTTCATGATTAGGTGGGTATATGGTATGTTTCTGTAAACACTACAGCACATGTTTGTCCAATGCAGGATATCTATCACCCTGTGTCCCCAGGTCTCTCATTACATGTTAACTACATAATGGGTTAACACCTATGTGGTGATTGGTGGGCACTTACTGTATATCCACGGGGTTGACTATACACGTTTCTGCACTTAGCTTGCTGACATAGCTATGGCACCAGTTGTCTGTTTCTATGTGGCCCTTTGTGGGATGCATGTGTCAGCTGGTGGATCATATGTGGTGAGCGGTTTGTAGTCCTCTGCAAACATGTTAGGACACAGTCCTTCCATGTTTGCCTGTACCTATGGGACATATATACCAGACGAGGGAGATACCAGGTCCAAGCCTTGTGGGATGCCAGTTATATCTGGTTTGTAGTCTGACATGGCTGAAGCATGTCTGACCATGTCTGTTCTGTCCTTGGTCTGGTTTGCAACCCCTCTACTGACATGTGGGTTTATATTTACGCTGGTGAGCCTATCTATACTGAACATGTAGGGTATTGTATAGAAGCCTTTGCAAGGTCCAGATACACTGTGTGGAGCACATTGCCCTCATCAATGACCTTAATGACTGTTTCAATTGAGTCCAACATGGTTAGGGGCAGGATCTGCACTTGAGGAGGCCACACTGGGTTGGGTCCGGTGTCAGTAGGTCCCCAACATCCATATGTCTGTGGTACATGCTGCTCCTTTCCATAGCTGTGCAATCTGGGCTTCTCAGGATTCTGGGGTAGTACTGTTCAGTATCCATTCAGGCAACACCTTTGTTGAGAAGGACCACTGTTGTTGTACACTGCTCTTTGGGTACATATTCTGTGGTACGGCTGACATTGAGCAGTAGTGTGGTTTGGCATTCCATTCATCTTAGACTCCATGTTGCACTAAGCCCAGGTCACCATCTCATACCATTGCTGCTGTGTGTTTTGCTTTGGAGATGTTGTCTGTTACCTCAGCATCTGCTATGTCAGGGGGCCAGCAGTCTGCTGGGATAGATATTCTGCATTCGTGGGGGTGGGGGGGGTTTGCACTGCACCTGTCGGGATGTATGTTGGCAATATGTGTGTGTGTTTGTGGTATTTGTGTGATTCAGGGCATATCTGTGAATTCACAACATGGCTCCTACCATCAGTTGTGTAAGCCTTGGGATTATCCTTCGTGTCCTGTACAATTTGTATCTACATAGGTTCATAGGTTCATACTAGGCTATCCACCCTGGGCATTTGTTAGGCTAGCCAGAGTGTGTGTGGCTTTTGAGACCCCTTGCTATGTGGATATTATGGCCATGTATTATTTGCTTAGCTGTGCCTCTGTCTGGACATGACACAGTGAAGACCCCCACTGTAACTCTACAATCATCCATCCACTTGGCAAGATTCCTGTTGAACAGTGTCAGTGAGGGGCTCTGCCTAACATGGGGTGGGATTCTGGTCCAGGGTGTGTGGAGCCTCTGGATTATGTATCTGTCCCACCGGCACATCCTATTTCATTATTTGTTGAGGTTGACATCTCTCACTCTCGCAGCTCCAATGGATATGTGTTGTCTGGGGTGGAGCATGTCCATTACTCCTGTGTTGGGCATGGCCTCCTACAACAGGCATGCAATGCCTCTGTGTGGGCAGTCTGTGACTGGAGTCAGCTGGGGTGTCTACAGCCAGGCAGCATATGACATATATGTGTGACACTTTATCCTCTTGGTGAGGTACCTTTGCGGTCTTTCTAACTGCTGCAGGTGTCAGGTAAGGTAGATCCCATATGAGGCATTGTACTGGATTATGGGTGTGATTGGGATAAAGTATAGGGGCACAGTGACCTCTGTTGCCATAGATGTGACTCCTTTCCTGATACAGTGTCACATGTAGACAGTCTTCCTAGCCACATTGGCAATGTGGGTGTCACATAACAGGTTACTGTTCACTTGTGTCCCTTGGTCCCTGGTTACTCCTTCCATACATAATGGTTTACCACCTATGTGGTATTTCGTGGTACCTTGTTTGGTATTTGGTGGGACATTCATACTGTCCAGTGTCTTCAGGACGGTTGGGGGGGGGTTATTGTGTGTGAGAGTGCGGTCTGTAGCATGCTACAGACTGCACAGCAGTCTTGCCTACAGTTAGTTGCACGTGGGTGAACTCCACTGCCTTGTGCATTGTCAGTTACCTGGACGTATGGGTGTCTGTGCTGCCTATGGTTACTCACCTCCTTTTATGTAGTGTTCCAGGTTTTGGGGCCATGACACATGGTACATGGTATAACCTGGTAGTGCTGGTGTGCTGTCAGGAGCCTTGCAGCAGGTTTCTGTCACTGCACAGACATCGATGTTCTCTATTCTGGGGATGGCCTCGAGCATGCATATTGGGGTGTACACATCTGGCATTGGTCAGCATTTCCCTTATGTTTCTTCCCACTTATGTTTTCTCGGGTGGTGGGTCAGTCTTTTCAGCCTTGCCTACAAAAGGCTGTGTGGAGGTGGCCAAGGCCTTATCCACTATTCAGACGCCCAGGGTAACAGGTGCAGGCCATCCCAAGGGCAGCTGCATGGCTTGTCAAGCATGACATCCCAAGCAGACAGACATTGGATCCCCTTGGAATGACACCAGTAAGTGTGCTACTTGCTATGACTGATCATTCCATGTTTCTACTGTGGCATTATTCTTGGTAAGGGTAGGTTGCTGCAAACGGTGAGTGTCATACCAGCCTGGACTACATAATCGGATAGCTCATCTGTGTCTCTTTACATGTAGTCTAGGGCAGTACATCTCGGTCATTCACACCAGCATGGACTATGACTGCATCATATTTCTATTTGCTTTGGAGTGACCTTCATATTTCTGTTATGTGGCATATTGTGGCGGCCTACAGGCAGCTTACTGTACCCTTTCCTTTGTCCAGTCTGCTGTGCGGGACAGCAGTGTGTCTGACTATGGAGTCACCTATTACAACTGTATCGGGCATGTTGTTTCTCCTTCTGGCCTGTGACTGTTTGGCACACCAGCTTTGTGTGCTATGTGTTGCATGTGCTATGTTTGGAGGCTGTTTCATTGGGTGTCTGCTTTAGTGGCCTCTGTTGGTGTGCTGTGTGTGTGATTTCTGCCTCCGGGAATGTATTTCTGTGTTTATGTGTTTGGTTTGCAGTTGTGATAGGTCTATGTGGGTATGTGTTTGTGGTGTGTGTGGTTACCTTCTCCTACTGACTTGTTTTGGGTGTACTGAGTTGGGGGAGCTCTGCCTCCGGTTTGGATGGATGGTTGCATCTCTCACATATATTTGTATTTCTTGGGTGGAGTTGGTGGTTGTCTGTGTACTTGGGGCAGGTGTAACATTGCCTCAGGATTCACAGATTCCACTTGTTGTGCCTGGCCTTACTGGATTGCATGTGTGGACAGATTATATTGCCATACTACTGATCAGTAATTACGTCATTGTTCATGCTTGCTCTATCATGTAGTAGCTTCCTCATTCTCTTGCATGTTTTGGTTATGGCTGGTGTCCACCATGCCAGATTTAGGCACTGTGTCTTGTTTTAATTTGGGACTGCATAATCCAAGCATTCCTGGCAGTGTTCATGGAATGGCTGTCTTACAGGTTCTGAGGCGTGGCCCATATTTTGCACCTCCGCCGGACCTTTCATGGATTCCACATCAGTTTGGAGGTGTGCAAATAATGCTTAGCACATGTTTTCCACTGTGATTTCCCGGACAGGGACTGTGGTCAGGATTTGTATATCCAGTGTGATTACTATATGGTCTGGTGTTACCAGTGAGCAATACACTTCTCATCTTGACATCCCGCACCCATGTTGCCGATTATCACATCCAGTATGCTTGCCCTCTTGTGGGTGTGCTACGTTGTTCCTGGGCCTTTTGGTTTGTGGATTCAATGACCTTTTGTCCTACACTGTTGCAGCTGGTATAATGCTCCCAGTCTATGTGTCTGGGTATTTGCAGTCGCCCAATATAATGTGGTTTGGAGGACTTGATATATTCATGTATTCCAGCATGGGCCCGATGCAGTTCCTGGTGTTGGGCCAGTACTCTGTAGCAGGCTATACACTGGGGGGCAGTTTTAGCCACTGTTACTTGAGCATGGCTAGTCCATGCTGCTTTTGTGGTGGTACCAACATGGGGTGTGGTTATCCTTGACAATTCTTGCTGGTCACCCTCCTTTTGTAGCTTGTTCCAAGTGTTGAGGATGTACAGCACAGTATGAGGTGTAACCTGGTAGTGTTAGGGTGCTGTTGTGAGCCTTGCCTCAGTATTCTGTTACAGCACAGTTATCAACATTCTCCATACTGGGTGGGCTTAGTCTGCATGCATCTTGCTGTTTGACCTTATCCCTTATCTGATTCTTATCCGTTCTGGTACCTATGGAGATAGGTTTGTGTTCTGCGCCTTCCTATTCAGGGCACACTGTGCATGACAACAGCCTTTGCCAGTATCCATACGGCCTGCACTGATAGGTGCACGCCAGTCCTGGCAGGTGGTGCATCATGTCATGCTCAGCATGTCATCCCAGACTGGCACACAGTGGGTCCCCTTTGCCTAACTGCATTACTTTGGAAATTGTTGCACTTCATCATCTCGTTGTCCTGTTGTGGCATGCTGCTTGTTGAGGGTAGGATGTTAGACGGGGTCCTCAGGTGTGCATATGGTACTTGGTGTTACATTACTTGACACATAGCATTCATGCCTCAGGTGGTGCTGCAGGGCTGCCTCTGTCGGATGCACATATTACACTTCCCTGTACATGTTTGTGAGCAGGTTGTGTCACATTAGGCATCCCTGTTACTATATGGTGAGTCGGAGAGGGGTATCATTCCCAAGGTTCCTACTGAGCCAATGTATGTGCTATGCGTTGCCTCTTTGCCAAGGCCAGGGCATACTGGGCACGCCTCCTTCTGCCTACTGGGGCAGGCTCAGGTTGTTCCTCCTCCGAGTCACGCTGTGCCTGTGGTGGCCTTGGCGATGGTGGGGGGCTGTTTGGCCCAGCCCTATGCTGGTCCTGCTGCAGCTGTTTTCGCATGATCATATTATGTAGCATAGCACATACCATGACAATTTGGGTACATGTAGTTGGTGTGTACTGCAAGGCTCCACCAGATGTGTCCAGACACCGGAACCGTGACTTGAGCAGCCCAAACACACGCTCTATTACATTACGTGTTTGTGTGTGTGCCTCATTATGGCGTTCCTGTTCAGGTGTGTGTGCGTTTCTGATGGGTGTCATCAGCCACGGCTCCAGTGCATATCCTGCATCCCCCACTAGGTGTCCGTGTGGGATGTCCCCATTGGCAAATGTCTGGTACAGCTGCGTCAAATGCCAGATGTGGGAATCATGGTAGCTCCCAGGACAGCCAGCACACACATTCATTATTATGCCCTGGGCATCACACACGACCTGGCAGTTGATGGAGGGGAAGCCCTTGCGGTTTATGTAGGCCCTACCCCGCTCTCCTGCTGGTGCTTTGATGCGTATGTGCGTGCAGTCTATGGCACCCAGTACCTCAGGGTATTCCGCTATTTGCTGGAAGAGACGATGTTGCTGGCCAATACCTCACGGGCATTGGGGAAGTATACATGATCACCGACATGTGCTGACATGGCATCCAGGAACTGGTGCAGTACCCTGGAAGCTGATGCCTGTGATATCCCCATCATATCGCCAGTTGGTCTCTGGAAGGTACCTGTTGCTAGTATTCTTAGGCCAACACATACCTTGGTTTCCACTGGGATGGGTTCCCCTCTGTTGGTTCTGTGTGTGAGGCGTGGCCTGCACAGCTCCACTATTTGCTGCAGGAGGTCTCTGTCCACTCTATAGCGCTCTACTATCTCCAGCTCATGTAACCCGTGGTAGGTGACCCTGGGCCTGTACACTCTTCTCCGTCTCCTCACTGCGGGTTGTCTGGCACCATCTGCATTGTCACCACCCTCAGCAAGTCGCCTATGTCTCATTATGACAGCTATGGCAGCCCCTAACATTTCTGCTCTGAGTTCAGCTTTTTCAGTTTTCACTTCTGATAACTTAACTCCTGTCTTGCAGTGTCTCTTGAGAGAAACATTCTGCACTGCTGTTTGCAGAGTTTTAAGTGCTTGGCTGGCCTAGTATTCTGCCTGTGTAATTGCCTGCATCTAATTGTTTTCACCTGCTAGCTCCAGCAGTATTCCCTGCTAACTTCCTAGTACATCTGTTGCTTCCTTTTTCCTCTCTGTTTCCTCAGGGTGGAGCCGTGCTCAAACCAGCAGAAACACGCTCACAGTGGCTTACACGCGCGCACACATACTTACACAGTTCAGAATCTGCTTATTCGGTTTTAAACGCGTGCACGCCCGCACAAACAGTGTTAAACATCTCCCAACACGCTCCCACATGCTCAGTCTGCCTTACACGCGCGCACACTGCCTTACACGCGCGCACACCGTCTTACTCGCGCTTCATGGCGCGCACACGTGCGCATACACGTCCAGCAAGAAACTTTGGTGTAGGCAACAGTGTACACCTTCCATTTCTTGGCTTTCTCATGTTTACTTGGAGGCACACCTCCTTCCTTGATACCTCTCTGACATCTGTCATGTAACTCTACCTTCCAATGACTTTTATCCCTTTCTGCCATTCCCCTGTGATGTCACCTATCTCCTACTCTGTTCCTCCCCTTCTGTAACTCTTACACTACTCAGACTGTGCTCATTTGCTATGTGACAGTGGAATTCAGTATCCTTACCCTAATTTGCATCAGATTGCCTACTAATGCTTAGTTACATCTCTTAGACTTGGCTTCCCCTTGGCAACCACTACACGGTGGCCATGTTGGTTTTCCTATGCTGGTCCCTCCATTGACATTCCATGTATTGCATAAAACCTACATTTGTAGGTTTAAAACCTTTGTTTTATGTTTTATGCAGCGCAGCCCGTTTGCGTGGCTGCGCTGGTTTACATCGGCAATTGCCGAAAAAAAAAATATATTTTAATATTTTTGCATGGTTGCATTGCCAATGGCCACATATTTGGCCATTGGCATGCTGCCTATAACATATGCACCCTTTATTTGGAGCTGACATGGCTCCATTGCCGTGTTTGCAGAAACGTACTCAGTTGTCAACTGAGTACATTTCTGCAGCTAACACGGCTCTTACATGGGCTGTTCTTGGCTTCCTGGATCGCTAATCAGCCTCATTTGCATGCTATTCGGCTGCAAGTGGGCTGATTAGCTTAGCCACGCCCACTCTGTGTAAGAGCCGTGTTAGACTGACTCTTACACGGACTTTGGGCTGTTCCTGGATCGCGAAGGCTACATGGAGTCTTGCACTACTCTAAGACTCCGTGTAAGCCTTCGTGAATCCGGCCCAATGTGATTCAGAGACGTGTTAGCTGCAATGCAGAAAAACCTCATTATTGGCTAATTTGCAGATCTTTGAGTTGCCTATAATTGCAAAAGAGTGTAAAGTACACTTTGTTGCAGTAAGCACATTGGTAGCCCGTGCATTGTGGCATTACATTATTCTCCTACATACATGCACACATTGAAACACACAAACATACATACTGTACATGCATACATACACACAGACTCACACACACACACACACGCACACACACACACACACACACACACACACACACACACACACACACACACACACACACACATACACACACACCCCTCACCTGTGCCTGGATTGTCAGCATCTCCTTGTATCCTTTCAGTTTTGTTTCTGCCTAAGTAAATCACAGATCACTACAGTCAGCCAATGTCTTTTGTTCATAAAGGGCACTATGATGCTTCCCCTGTTGTTCTATGAATTATTTAAGTGCCTTAAAGTAATATTTAAAAAAATCTCCTTAGTGTCATACAGCACTCTTCCCAGCTTTGTCCTGAAGTCTGCAGCAGGACTGTTTCTATTGGACACACCCCATTCTTTATAACTGTCCTTTTCTGTTCCTTGTACCTATTGGACAACTACAATCAGTCAATAATGTCAGACTTTCAGTGTTTTATACTACTTATAGTGCAAAAAAAACACAATCCAAGGAAAGTATGTTCAATTAGTGGAGAGGATTAAAGCTCTGGATTACTAAAGATCTGCTTTCTGTGCCAAAGGTAGGGTGTATGAAACCTTTTCCCCTTGGTTTGATGAAATGTGTTTTAGTCAGTTAAGATGCAATTTAAAAACAAATTTTAAAAATCATCACTGGTGTTTGGTAGTGGCACAGAGGACTAAAGTTCTGCATCATTAACATTTTGCTTTGTGTGCTAAAGGTACTCTGTTTGGATCCTTGGTGCCTAGAGAGAAGATGTTTCCTCATCCAGTCACACATTTATGTGCACACACACACACACACACACACACACACACACACACACACACACACACACACACACACACACAAACACCCTGCTTATACCCTAACTAACCTTTCTTCTGTGACCATCCAGGCAGACCCACTTTCTCACACTCTCACCTAAACTGCTCACCCCCCCCCACCATACAATCAGATAAGCAGCCAGACACATGCCTCTCACCAATACCTGTCCATTACACTTTATAGCACTAACGCACTCTCATACATTCAAAGTAATTTGTGAACAAGAACGTTTAGATATGGTCATTTACACTTCTGACCAAACTGTCTTACCTAGCTGAGTGATTAATTGCCTAACTTCACAACTGCCTTACCACTGGCATATTCAGGAGTAGAACAAATGGAAAAATAGCATAAGCCACTCCACTGGAATGTTCATTAGCATTTACAATATGTCACAAAGACAACCCACCGTGGCTGTGCACCTTTTTTTTTTTAAGGAGAATAAATTACCTTTACTTAAATAATAAAGGAAATAGTGCAGATACAGATTAAAATACATGTATGATGCCACAAGAAAATAAAATAAAAGGCAATAAACATAGACAGGATGTTTCAGACACCCAGCTTCCCTGACTACCACTTTCCCTAACTGTTATTAGTTAGATAAATTAATAACAAGTACTCACTTGTGGGTTAACCACAAACAAGACAGCATAAAACCTGCTAGCACAGCATACCATATAGCTAGAAACAACGTCTTTCCCCGCCCTCCAATGTTCTTCACATGACATCATCTTCCTGTTGCTGGCCTGGAGAAAAAGAAAAACTTAAATGAGTTATTGTACTTGCTACAGCAAAGTACTCTGGAGCAAAACCTTAATCACATTAGTCCTGCAACAACAGGAATTGCCAGTGCATATGCAACTCTGCTTCCTTCTCTTGACTCCAACATAGTGTATTAGTGGCATGCTAGACATTCAGGCCATCAAAGACAGCAGCAATTACATCTTAAAAAAGAGATAGTCCCTGGTCTATTACCTTTTTTTTTTTTTTTACTTTTATAAGAGAAGACAGCAAGTCTGGAGATCCAACAGACTTCAAAAGATACCATCTGCTCATTTAAAGTAAAAAAACAAAAATCACACATTTCAAAGTCATGAGACCAAATACACTGATTGCAAATAAAAAAGATAGAAGAGAAATAAAATATTCATTATATTTTTAACTACATTTCATTTAACCTGACATTAACCCTGTCTTCATACATGGTGGAACACCTTTTTGTGGTAGAGCACTGGAGTTAGGTAGTCTCAGAACTGGAAATAGTTATTGTGCGGAGCAAAACGGGCTTACCACTTGTGGTAGCCTTTCTAAATCTTCCCTCATGTTTTCCATACATTGTTTTGCATGTAGTAAGAGAGGACATATTGTTCAGTACTGTGAAGGGAAACTTGATGTCAAAACTACAATGTAGACAGCTAAGATGGTGGTGGAGGCTATGAAATGCAAACTTGCAATGAACTGTTTGATCAAAACAACACTCTGTTACTGTGCTACTACAAAGCTAATGAAGTGCTTAATCAGAGTAGGTGGGTAAGGACTACATGGACTATTAGTTTGTGGTAATATGATTATTTTGGTGAAGGTACAATACAACTGCAAGAAAAAGGCCTGCTCACCTAAGTCTATTTTGGTGGTGTTCATGCAAGCATGCATGGAGAGAAAAGGTATTACTTGTTTACACAGGTTGAGGTGTAAATCCAGTCTGGGAAAGTCCTGCACCAAGTAGTCCTGGCTCCCTATATCATGCATGAGGTAATAACTGGGGAAAGATTTCCCATTTTAGAAGAACCTCTTGAAGCAGTGAGAAGGAGATTACAATAAGAAGCTTAGTAGACTTCCTGAAGTAGATTCAAATCTAGGTGAGTTCACAGAACAGCTGCATAGAGACACCCCCTGCAGTCTGATGCCATATGAAAACAGAAGATTTGAGTGACTTGAGGGCAATAAAAGAGGCCTTGGCAGAACAAAGTATGGATAAATTTGTCTAAAGGTGGAAGCACATGCCCCTGAACTACAGAGAAGACTGATAGATGTAGCGATTACCAAATGTCCAGGGAGGAGAAAAGGTCCCAAAAATCAAAGATTAAGCTGAAACCACTGACTAAGATAAAAAGTAAAAGTGTATCACAAAGAGAGAGAGTGTAGGGCTTAAGGTTGAGAAGTTACTGATGAGAGTCTCTTACAGTATTGGACTGAGAGATTTTTTTGGTGAGGAGTGGGGCTTGAAGCTTCTTATACCTGCCCTAACTGAAGAAGAAACATGGCCTTATACCTCCCAAGGCATAAAGAGGGGAAAAGGATTCTAGTGTGCCTGGCCACCAGGTAGGTTAAGCCTCAAAAGGGCCCAGTGGGATGATGAAACATTCAGATATTCTGTGGAAAATATATTCAGGGTAGTAGGGAGGATGGCCTGGTTTGAGAACAACCTCATCTATAGGGTACCTCATGGAAAGAGAGAGAGAAAGAGAGACAGACAAACAGAAAGAGGATATTGTATGCCAGTTGTTGGCAGCCAAGCTATCTAGAAAAATAATTATAAAAACGAACAATAGCCATGTATTCAGGGTTTATTTAGGAATGGATAAAACTGAAGGAAGGGTCCTACCCAGATTCTATTAACTAGGAGTTTAAAGGATATTTAAAGGAAGTGTCCTATCCAGATTCTATTAACTAGGAGTTTAAAGGATATTGAAAACTATTATGCCAGCTGTTCCAAGTATGAATAGACAGTCCCTAACATTTATTTCAAGGATCTTGTCATTCCAATGCCCATAACTGAAGTTTAACTTGAAAGACTTGATATTGCTATTGTAGAATCATTAGTTAGATCTAGTAGTGGACACCAGTATATACTGTTCGTCCTAGACTATGAAATCTGGGTCCCTAAAGCTATATCCCTGAGGAAGGCTAATACCAAATACAATTGTTATGAAAATGCCATTGCTATATTTCCATGTTGGAATATCGAATGAGATTCTAATGGATCAAGGTATATCCTTTACATTCAAAATCATGAGGTACATGTCAAAGCCTTCAAGTAAAACAGTTGAGGACCTAATTGTATCACCTCCTAATTAGATGGGTTCATAGAGTGGTGAAATAGACTCTTGACTTCTCTGCTAAAGAAGGTAATTGAGAAGGACTGTCAAGACTGGGACCATGTATTACCCTATTCGTTGTTCTTGATTCAAGATGTAACTCAAGGCTTTGCAGGGTTTATTCCCTTTGAAATTTTTTATGGTATGCAACAAAGAGGGCTTTTGCATACAGTGCAAAAAAATGGGAGGAAAAAATGACACTTTGAGTGCTGCAGAGTATTATGTGAATCTACAAACTGAAATTGGTGATGCCCATTGTGCAGGAGAGCATGAAGAAGGCATAGGGTAGTAAACAGAGTCCAAATTAGAATTGCCCAGATCAGGGAATTTTAGGTAGGAGGCCACATTTTAGTTCTGGTCCAGGCATAAAAAACAAATTGTTGACTAAATGGCAAACACCTATTAGATAATTTAATGGATATGTGAGGTGATTTATAAAGTAAGATAAACAGGGAAGAAGCATACTGGACATATTTGCCATAGATCCCCAAAGTGTTGGTGACTGAAGCCCTCACAAGCATCAAAAGTAACAAGGATGTCTTTTTTCAGAAATGCTTTGAAGGATAACTCTTATTAAACATCGCCTGGTGACAATTCCATGGGAAAAGTTAACCCAAGACTCTACACAGTGCCAGAAGCCCAGAAACACGCAGTCAACAAGGAGGTAAAGAAATTCCTCAAGTCAGAGATTATCAAAGAGTCAGTTAGAGGCTGGAACAGCACTCGTGTACTAGTTCCAAAACTGGGTGGTAAAGTTTAATTTTGTTATGACTTTAGAAAACTCAACAGCATTTCCAAGGCTGACAGCTGACCTATGCCCTGGATAGAAGAACCAATGCAGAATTTAGGTAAAAGAGGTTTCCTAAGTACCCTGGATTTTGCAGTGTGTTAACTGCAGATCCCCTTAACTAACGAGGCCACAGAAAAAAATATGTTTTCTATGGCAGACGAGTTATTCCAGTACTCCATCTTTAAGTCTTACACAGGGATTTGAGTGCATTCCATGTACTAATGGACTAGGTTCTGAAGCTTCATCAAATATATGCTGCTGCCTATATGAATGATATTGCCATCTACTCAGATGACTGAGATTGTCGTCTTCTTAACATGCAAGCAAGCAGAACAGGCTCACTGTTAATACCCTAGAGTGTGAGGAATGGATGATCAAAGTAAAATATCTCAGATGTATAATTGGGAAGGGACTAATTAATCCACAAGAAGAAAAGGCTGCAACTGTATGAACTTGATCTGCTTCCAGACAAAAAAAAAAAGATAAGGATTTTCTATGGACTTCTTGGGTACTATTGAACATTCATCCCTCTGTTTGTCTCCATCAATTGCTCCTTTATAATCCAGGCCAAGGAGAAGCTACCTGAAAGATAAGTAAACATTAGAAGCTAAAGAAGCATTTCAGAACCTTAAACAAAGCCTTTCCGCAGAACTTATCCTATTGTCCCATGACTTCTACAAACCATTCACTGGATTCACAAGTGACTCAGAGGCTGGGCTAGAAGCAGTATTAACTCATGAAGTGGACAATGAAGAACATTTGATTTTGTATCTCAGCAAGAAATTGGGTAAAACAGAGGCAAATGCTCCACTATAGGCAGGGAATGCCTGGCTATCAAGTGAGATTTGGGGCCACCACACTATTATCTGTTGGACAGATAGCTCACACTGGTTACAAATCATGACCAACTCCAATGACTTCACCAACAGACAGAAGGCAGTGTAAAGTACTGTAGGTATTACCACAGTGAACCTTCTTGAATCAGTGTGCTGAGGCATACCCTGTTGGTCTCAGTTCTTTCCCTACACATGGTCATGCCTTGTACTATGTATAGGGGCCACAGCTTCCCCTGAAAAAGCATCTTGCAGTCTGTACACATTAGCCATATTCTGGCTCTTTGTGGTGCACTCACCTGTCATGCCCATATGTTTTTTTTTCTGTTATTGTGAGCCTCTTCCCATATGGATATTCACCAGTCATGTCTTTGTGCCATGCGCTCTGTCATAATGAGCCATCCCAAATGTCCCATCACTTGCCAAGTCCTTGTGCCTTATTTTCTGTTATGGTGAGCCTCCCCCATAGACACCCATCTATCATGCCCCTGGGATATGTTGTCTGTCACAGTAAAGCCACCCTCTGGACATTATCCTGTCATGCCCTTTTGCTATGCTATTTGTCATGGTGAGCCCATCAAATGGACATGAGCTTGCCATTCCTTTTTGCCTAGTCTGCTGTTTCCTATCTGTCCCTGTTGCTGCCATATACCATGGATGTTCAGTGCAGTGCAAGAGGTACATTACCATTTGTCTTATCTTCTTTGACTATGCCTACATCACGGTACAAAGTAATCTCCACACAATTATTACTCCTGCAATGCTTGTCTTCAGAGTCCTGAAATATGGTTATGGCCTTTTTTTATTGTGCCATATTAGGCCTCATAGCATGGCTATTGTGGCAATGATGTAACTAAGTGCTATGATATTTAAATCCCAAAAGTAACGCATTGTGCTGTCACACACAAGCAGTGCTACTATGCTCATACCTGCCCATCCCTGTGATCAGAGGACAAAAGCACACTATTTTGTGCATGGAATCTGTGGAGCCAGAAGCACCACCGGTTTTTCCTAGTGATACATTTACTAGTGCACCACTGCTACCTGATTATGTATATAAAGTGATGTTAGTAACAGTGGTGCAATGTAGCGAGGACTAACATTTTGCTGCTTTTGAAATCCTACTGAGTCAACATGGCCCCTTCAGCCTCCAGATTCAGCAGTGCTGCAGCCTATTTTAGCCAAGTATGTATTTTGTACACAGGGATTATCAGGAGCACCTGAAGAGTCATTAAGATGGTCCGATATATACGGTTCATGCCTAGCACCAGCTTGCCAGGATGGTGAATGATGCCACTGGCATCATCCACTCTGGAGAACAGTGGAGCTATCACTATAGTGACATGCAGGGATGCCAACCAGACCAGATCTGTCAGTGGAAAGCTGACATTAAGAAGAGTCTATCAACATTTTATGGTAAGAACTGTACATAAATTTTATATTTTATTTTATTTCTAGCTATTGTCTTCTAACTTCCTTACCCACTATTGACAGGGTCCAGATGTTCTGAATGTGTTTTCTTTTAATGCAGTCATTGATGTAGCCTTCACATAACAGGCCTATCTATGTAGATCTGATAGATTATCTAGATGCCAGGATTTGTAGAGTACAAACATGTCTGAAGGGTGCAGATGATATTGTGTTTATAATAAGCACACTGTGTATTGAGTTGTATTTATTCTCTTTCTGTTTTTATGACCTCTTGTCCAGTTCTAGCTATGATACAGGATATGGAGGGGTAGCCACCACCCGGGCCTGCTGAAGCCAACGCACCTGATATTGTGTCACAGTGGTAACTATTTCTGTTTCTCATTGGAGGAACAAAGGTCAATGTGCTGAAGGTGTCCCAGAGGGCTCACTGGTGGCCTTTATAGCTGCCTGCCTGGGGGTAAAGGCTCTTCTGATGTTAGTGGCTCAGAGGCAATCCACTTGATCATCATGTATCATGCGCAGTGGCTGGTTATAGCCAAGATGTACTAGCAAATCAAATAATGGATTGGGGTCATTTTGTGTGAAGTGCCTCATGGTGTATCTGATAGATTCATGTGTCCAGCCTGCCAAAACCATCAGGCTGCCAGGGGCAGAGACTTACCCTGACATCAGCCACAGAAGTGCCTGAGGTCTGGAAGGAGTTTCCTCTGGAACAGTCAGACAAGGCCTTCTTCACACTGATCTAACCTTCCAGATGCTCCCCTTCCTTATATGTCACTCCCCATAACTTTTTGTTAGTCCAGTCTTCTGCAGTACCAATTAACATCCCACTGTATAGTCCTGCCTATCTCTGTGTTATTCTGCCAGTGCTGCCTTCTCTTCCATTCTATCTTTCTCTTTTCTTTCCCACACTAACTTCAAGTTACCTTTCCTACCTGACCTGATTCTTAAACAAATTAAAGTTGGCACCTGCCCCACAAAAGCAGCATGCCATTATTTTCTCCCATCTGTCTTTCTTTATGGTAAGCCTTGTGTGTTCCACTGCATGCATTTCTTCCTATTCTGCCTGTTCTGAAACACCTTTCTCCTCCCCATTTATATGATGAACTGTGTTGGCACCCTGCTGTACTCATCCTCTGTTGTCAGCTCACAACGTGTATGGTGCACCTATGAGAGACTTCATTGTGCATGTGTGCATAGCTTGGAGCATGACACCTTGTTGTGTTTATCACTTTGGACATATAATCACTGATAGCTCGACCACTTCATCACAGTTTAGCAACACAAATGCTACCAGTATAATGACTTCTCTAATTTATCATGCAGCTCTTTTCCCAGAACACTGGTGTTGTGCTGGTCCTTCTGTGTACCTAAGCAGCACTTGGCCTTGTTGCACTACAAGATCTTTGAAATTTTGCAGCACACTGCAGCACTACAAAAGTTTTGCTATTTTGTAAAATATGTGTAGCTGACAACAAGGACATTAAATGACATCCGTCCTTGAGCACAGGAAGGCTATAAAATAAATATATAATAGTACTATTGTCCTGTATTTTACGGAAAACAGTGCCAGATATAAAAAGTTAAAAGTGTTAAAGCAGTGAGGTTCACTATTTCAGAAAAAATACTTTTGAAAATATCACAAGGTTTGTTTTACAAGAGGCTATAAGATCAGGGTTATTAGTGCAGCTATAAATTTGTACATGAAGTTCTTTCCAGTCTTTTCTGACCTGCTCACAGTACTGAGGACTGTAAGATCAAACTGGGGAGATCCTCTCCTTGGACTTCTAAAGACTGAGTTACCCTCTTATTCGTATTGTCCTGCCTGCTTAGAACACATTCCAGTAACTAAAAGTATCAGTCCCCTTTTTTATATATCACTTTTAAAATCTACAACATTTGGGTCAAGACTACGATTCATTGGTGAGACTTGTGTATAGTTTGTGTATTATATACACCTTTTGCTGCATTTACTGTATTAGTCCGAACACCTAGATACTAGTATTAGTCCAAACACCTAGACACTAGGCAAGATGGGATATTATCCTACTAGTTAAACCTCTGTTGCCAAGTGTTTAACACTGCATCTCCTGTACAACTGCCTTATCACATATCTTATACCCAACACTAATAATTCCATCTGTGAAAGGTGTAAATACCTACTTAATCTGGCAACTTTCCTCTCATTTAAAATCTTGCCATGTGAGCTTCATATACTTCCACCCCAATCCTTCAATAATCACATGAACATGTCTTATGCTGAGAATGTAAACATCACTCCTAAAGCCTCCTAGAAATAAAAATATGAAGTCTCAGAAAAAATCAGGCTGTTCACCCACCTTATGTATACTTCCCATGAAAAGTTATTCTTAGCACCTTAGCAAAAAATAAACTTTAAATCTGCCATTCTGAACCAAAGATGCAACAGCAATGATTTACTGATAGGTGACTCTGTCATCAGGCACATTAACTCTTCACTTTCAAGGCTGGACGAGCAAAAAGTTGCAATGACTTGTCTTTCCAGTACAGGGATTTCTGATATTACAGTGTCCGTATGGACACTAAGTCATCACATGTATGACTAAGACATAGTAGCGGTACATGTGCAAATAAATTACATGAGGCATAGAACTTTAAAAGGACATGTAGAGAGACATATCAGAATTTTCAGTGCTTGTTACAAATGCAGGTAAAACACTGGTCCTGAGTAGAATCCTTCCCTCATCCCAAATGATGCCTCAATACAAAGAAAAGATAATTGGTTTCAATAATTAATTAAGTAGCTAGTGCCATTCGGTGGAGGGTCCAATATGTGTCAGCATTGTCGGAGGTGCTCAACATTCCAACTTACTTCATTAAGAATGGTCTGCTGCTCCCATTCAAAGGTTCCTGCATACTGACTAACGCCATTCCTGTCCCACCAATACCCTTTTTTTAGATAGGGCTTAGTTGGCAGACAGTTCAATGTGACTAATGCATCAGTCCTGAAATTAGATTGCATTAGGGTGGTTCTCCTTAACGCAAGAAGTCTAAACAATAAATTACCTGATCTTGGGGCACTCTTTCATGTGGAAAAGGTTTTCTGACTACTGTTGTCACATGATGGTCAAAAGAGAGGGGGATTATCAGTATGGTGCAGGTAGGGCTTGTCTACCAAAAGTGATATTGTCTTTTTAGCATTTAGTTTAAGCTTATTTTAGTTGCATCAAGGGTATACTAGGGAGAGACCATTCAGAAAAGTTTTAGTGTCATACTGTAACTTAACAACAGCTTCCAGTTTGCAGTCATCTGCATACCTTGTTAGCCAGAGGTCTTGTCTTTCCACTTAGAGATCAGAGAAGTAAATACCAAAAAAGAGATGTTCCTGCACTGGGCCCTGAGGGATACCACTGGTCGCATTTATACTAATTGATGAGGCACCTCCAAATCGCACTGTGTGGGCTTTGTCTTACAACCAGTTTGTTATCCATCTTACCACATATGGGGTCAATTTTTAAAACAATTAGCTTTTGTATGATACCAGCATGGGGAATGGTGTTGAAGTCCTTCACCAGGTCAAGATGCACCACATGCATTGCATGGCCGTCATCTATAGCCTCTGTAACCCACTTGAAGAGGTTAACCAGGTGAAATAGACAGGATCTACCCTTTACATAGTCAAACTGTTGGGGATCAATTCAAACAAGAGTCTTGATATCACAGTTTATGAGGTTAGGTATAATGCACCCTATGGTTTTTCAGATGAGGCTTGTAAAGCTGATAGGACTTTAAGTACCCAGATCAGCTGTAAGGCCACCCTTACAGAGGAGTATCACCATTGCAGTTCCCCACTCATCAGGAAAAGCCAGTAACTGAACTTAAGTTAAACAGCTCAAGGAGTGCATATGTAAGGGCATCTTTAACACTTTTATGCAGCCAAGTCCATGGTGTGCAGCAATAAATAAAGATACAGTCAAAAGGATTGCCATAAAGCAGAAATCTGACAAAACCAAGCATCTTGCATGTTTTTTTCTTATACGGTGTACTTAAAAGGGGCAGTCCCTGGCAGTACTTAATATTTTGATGCTGGTCTTTGGCAAGATGAAACCGCAGGAAAAGGGCTTCATGGGTCCCCTGCTGTCCACTGTCTCCCCCTGCATACCTGTATTGTGCTCCCAGCTTCCCCCTATCTTTGTCTTATGACACTATTCAGATTACTTTTTTTTCTTGTTTTCCTATACTTTGTTGAACTCTGCAGATTTTTCATGCATTGTTTCAATACTTCCTAAATGGCAAAGATTGCACCATAATAAATGAGATGGAAATAATCCAATGACACTATCTGTCTCAGCCCCTCCCCCAAGCTATTGGGTTCTAGATACTCTGAGTTGCATTTTAGAGTTTTATTTATTATTTTTTAAACCTT
>NC_056731.1:1730680173-1730690173 GCF_019279795.1 Protopterus annectens | reverse complement strand
ACCTGGCCAAGGCCTTCAGCACCATTCCCCATGCTGGCATCATACAAAACCCAAATACTTTAAATATCCATACAGATGTGGTAAGATGGGAAGCAAACTGGCTGAAAGACAGAATCCAGACAGTGTGAGCTCTTCTGGTTACAAAAGTTTGCAGGTGACTATAAACTTTTTATTTTATTAAGTCACCATCTGATACCAAAACCCTCCAGAATGAACTCTCCCTATAAAGCTCATTGTGTATTAAAATGGACTCAAATGCTGAAATATGTAGTATTGTCACTTTCAGCAGACCATCTCTTCCTCATCATACTGTATAGATAATACTACAGTACAAAATATAAATGTTGTTGGGGTCATAGGAAATAACACAACAGTACAAAATATAAATGTTGTCGGGGGTCATAGGAGAAAATACAACAGTACAAACCATAAATGTTGTCAGGGTCAAAGGAAATATCACAACACTACAAAATATAAATGTTGGGGTCATAGGAACTTGGGTTGATCATTTTCTGTCTTTTGTCTGTCATGTGACAATGGTTATCAGGAAATCCTTTTATTCAGCACAACTGATTAGCAAATAAATATCATAAATAACTTAAGATGTAATTACTCACATTCAGACACTGATCAGATGAATTATTCAGTACAATGCCCTTTCAGATGTGTCTTGCTTAGCATATTAAACAACTAAACAGATCACAAAGGTTCTTATCCAAAATGATCACAAACCTAAAGTTCATGAGCTAACAAGAGAGGCTGGAAACTCTGTCCCTTTATTTACTGACTTATAAACTTTTGAGGGGAGATACAGCTCTCACTTACCAGTCCATTAGAAACCCAGTTGTCCTACACATGCAGTATGTCTGTAAGTCCAATGGCTCCACAAATGTGAGAAACAGGGACCTAAAATCTTTATGACCAGATGAATAAGACATAGTGGAAAGACTAGCTTCTATCTCAATGCCTCCTAAACATCTGAAAAAAAACGTCCCTGCATGTTAAGCAGCATAACTCAGTATCTTCCTTTAAACATAACCTAAAATACAGGATAGGTTTTCACAAACTTACTCTGAGATGGACTTTTATAGTATTCCTGGAAAAAAGAGTTGCAGCCTGAAGAACTATACCGACAAGGTGTATAAGGTCATAAGACTCAGTAGCCTTGGAATGTCTATGAACCAATGAATTGCAGTAAAGGGGAATAAATTGTTTAGATGTATTGTGAGCATGAGGGTTGGGGTATCCAGAAATAGCCAAACTAATTATGCAAAGGCACAGGTAAGTAACGTAGATAAATAAGCTGATAGATTAAACATATTATTTGCCTCAGGTGTAAGTAAAATATACCATGTCTGGGGGGTGGAAAGTGGATAATAACAGAAAATGAACAAATAAGACAGGACAAGGAGAATTGTCAGAAGACACTTGGAAAAAAATAAGGGAAGAGAAGACGCAAGTGTTGCATGATTTTTGATTTTCTACCAAAAATCTTCAAAAACCTTGTCAGAGTGATTACATGTGCATTTGCAGAGGTTTGCAAGACATTTACAAATGGACAACTGCCAGAGGATTAGATAAGAGCCAAAGGGGTGGATATTCAAAAGGGGAAGGGACAGGGCAACCCCCTGAGATTATACATCAGTAAGATTTACCTCTGTAGCAGGAAAAGTGCTGGAAAAGAGTTTGAGGAAAAAGCTGGCAGCATTCCTGTAGGACAGCCAGCTGCTAGATTATCAATGAACATGGGGTTTGAAGCTGTTAAGTTATGCAATACAAACTTAATCCAATGCTAGTATTGTGTAATGGCAGAGCAGGAGAAATGAATGTTGAATGACATAATATATCTCAACTGCATTAAAAGCCTTCTGCCATCTCCCTATGTGAGATGGATAAACAACCAAGAATGTCAGCAGAAGATGAAAGATGGATTAACTGGATGAATGAACTTATCAGTCAACTGTTTGTAGCCCTTTGTTCTATGGGGCTGTGAAAGAGGTATGAAAGACTTTGTCAGTGGCAAATGATGGAGGAAGCAACCAAAGAAAGGACTTTTACCACCATGTAGGCTATGGGAAGGCATTTAGACATTAATGCCAAAAAGAATAAGGTACTCCATGACAGCAACAAAAGTCAAGGGAGTGGTTCATGAAGTGGAAAAGAGAACAGGAGAACGATCAGGGATTCTTGTTACTGCTGCGATATATCACCTATACAGAATTCAAAGTCTGCAGTAAGAGCTACCAGAAAGTTGCACAGCATCTGCGAGGAATGAATACCAGCAGCATAAACATTATACTGCCACTCAAAGGGAAATGCTGAGGTCAAAAGAAATATTATAATTCTATGAGTATCCTCCATTCAAGTCCCAAAGATATGAAGCAGTTTCACTGAAAACCTAAATTCAGAAAAATTGACTTTGCTTTTTCCCCACTGTTGCATGACCACAAAGTTAGTTATGTCAGTTAAGGGGAGTGTGTGGAGGGGTTCATCTCATATTTTGGGGCACGTGACTTGCCTCTCTTCAAAAAAAGCTTTAATTTCAGATCACTTAATGTGGTGTTTAGTGAATATAGCTGATGTGCATGCAATTTCGTAACTGGTCAAAGAAAATCAAGTGTCATCATTACAAAAATCAGTAGAATGAGAAGTTTAGAAAAATCGGAAAAGATTCTCATTTAAGCTTAGTGCTGGAGTAGAGGGCAATGTCATAACTGAGAAAACATTTAAAATTATGAGTGTCTGACCGTTCACTACTGATACATTGTGGATGTAAACTGAAACCAGTGAGGAAGAAGGAAGTCTGTTCTAGTCACAAAAATTTACTGCTTGCTGTTTCAAGTTTTTTTCAACAGAATGACAAAATGTCTTTGTCAGACTAGCTTGTTGAACAACTCGGAATTATAAAGTAAATTTACAGTGCAAATTTGTTACACTTGAAATGTCTTATCAAGGTCAGATGTGAAAGTGGTAAATAAATGGTGTTGTTTGAAGTCATTGTCATTAGTCCTGTATGTTCACATCCCAGTATTGTCTTTTAATTTTGGCTTATATCACTGGTGTCAGAGCTGAAGGTTTTCTCTGAAGTATAAAGAAAGGTCGCGTGACATAATCTTTTGTCTAATCAAATATGGTTAAAAATATGAAACCTGCAATATGTTTACAAAGAAAAGTATAAGAACAGATCATACAGTAAAGTAGCTTCATATTTATTTCAGTTTAAAGATACTCATCTGTGCTTGTTATTACTCAAAGTAACTGGAGGTCATCTACAACATATCTTCATAATTAGAAATTATGCTTGTAAAAACCATTTTCTCTTCACAGAATTTATAAGATTCTTTTAGTCAATAGTGGTTTGCTGTCAGTCAAAATGTGAGCATTTTCACAGAACTGGGAAGTTTAACATGTTACCTCAGCTCCAAGATGTCTACACCAAAATGGGTAGGTTGAATCATATGGACTTTTAATAATGTAAAGAAGTGCGTTGCCATTTCTAAACAAGATTGCTATTTAATTGTGCTTGAGTATAGAAACATTGTATTACACCAGTTGGAATACTTCTTGCTAAATTGTGGATAAAAATGAGAATAACAGAGTTACCTGCCACATTTATTCACCTTCACCCGGAGAACATGCCATATGTAAAATCAAACTGGCAGAAAACTGGGCAAAAATAGGAAGTGTAATATTATTGATTATCTAAGATGCCATGTACGATGTACCTTGAAGTCTGGAGAAGTTGGCAGGATCCACCTGCCAACCATATGGGACAGCCAAAGCTATTACACAGGTCTTATATTGTTCAATCAAAGATGGCCTAAGATGCAGGCATATTCACAGACACCTCTATAGGATAGGACACTTCTTACCTTAGACTACCAGTGTAGTGCAGTTGTAACTCTGAGCTGATTTGGATACCAAATAAAGAGGCTGTTCCAGAGCTACAGGTAATATTGATAGCTGTTACTCCTGTGAGCAAGCATATATGCATGCTAGTTACATACAGATGAAGACAGAATATTGCTGTGCTTATTTGCAAGTTTCTAAAAGTTACATGGAAAGTCAGAAGTAAAGGAGTGCATAATTACATTTAAATGAGGGGATGTGTGTAAATATTGCACTAATTATATGGTAATGGATTAGTTTTCCCACTTTCTGTGAGTCAGTCACATATTCCTATGTACATGTGTGGTGCATACATAAATTATAAAAAGGCAAGCATCATAATTTCTAGTCACTCTATCATCAGCAAAGATGCTTGATATGGCTGTGAGTTAAGATGTTTTGCACTTTGAGATGCTTCCTTCTGTGATACTGCCACTCAGTGTGTCTGGTGTGGAACTCAGCACCCTAGGTGTAGCTGCTGCAGGCAATGGGTAATGCATTATAATTTTGAGGAGCAAGATGTTCTTGGCTAGTTTTCTGTGGAAAGGAAAATTATCAGAGCTTTGGTGAACTCGCATGGCTAATAAATTGGGATTACAGGAATTTGTGTCCTTCATATTCTTGTCGATACCACGGTATGTATAGACCTCACTCTACTTATCAAAGGGGCCCTTCAGAGACAGACTGGGGACATGTTTATATCTCTCAGGTTTCCAATCTGAGGATTTTACAGCAGCTCCTTGATGTAATGTTAGGTCATCCAAAGAAGCATATCTATTTTCCAGTGTCACTGAAGGAATGAGCCATCACCATGCATGCCTTCTGTGATCTAGCACATTCCCTGAGGTACAAGGTGCACTAGGCGGCATACACATATATGGATATAAGGGCCCCAACTTGACCGCAGAGGGAGAATTACAGTAACAGGAAGGTTTATCATTCCATCAACTGCCAGGTACTATATGACATATATGACTGTAACACTAAAAATGTCAGTCCAACGTAGTGTTATTAGCTATGATTTCCACATATAGCACACATGTTCAGTTTACCACCATTCCTTGCATGGTATGGCACTGTATTCCACTTTGCTGGTAAGTACACCTTAAATGTCAGAAAATTCCATAGCTATTTTTTATATAGACTCTCAGGTATAATGATTATCCATCCATCTATCGTCATATGCCCACAACCTATTCTGTTTTTCAATGGATGTAGGCTATCCACTCAAACCTCAAATACTGACACTAGTGCATAATTTATTTGATTTTATTTATTTATTTAACATTTATTAACTGGGAAAGTCCAACTAGGACAGAGCCTATTTTCAGTAGATGCCCGGGGAGAAATGCTCCAGATGCATGTCTTTGGAATGTGGGAAGAAACCAGAGTACCCAGGGGAATCCCACCGAAATTCAGGGAGGACATGTAGACTCTGCACAGAAGTCACCCCAGCCAAAAATCAAACCCGAGAACCTCTTGCTGTGAGGCAACAACATTAACCACTACACCACTGTGCCACCCATATTCTACAGGGTATGTAGGGAAAAATGCCAGGACACTGCTCCATCTCAGGTGTGGATAGTCACTAAGCAAGTATTCAGCCTGCTTAAAACCAATTTTTGCTGTTTGGATGACTCTAGGGACTCCAATATCACCTTGCTACTGCCTGCAGAATGATTAATGCTTGCTGAATTCTGCACAGTATGATTCTGCATCAGTGTGATGCACCAGTGTAATGACCAGAACCGGTGAAACAATTAGGGATCACATAGATCCCTCTAGTGCACCAAATGACCCTTATATGACTGAGGATAGCAAAGACAACCAACTGTTGGCTGCAGCACAATATCCCTTCAGAAAGCTATTGCATGATAACACGACAGCACGGATGAAGTGGTGACATCTAGTCCACAGCTATGGGCCTGTCAGTGCAGAGCTGAAATGCTAAAACCTGGTGCTTGCAGGTCTACCTTTAGGCTATGCTGTTTAGGACATGGTGAACTCACACTCTACAACAAACTTTCTCCACAATCCATACACAAATATCCATCTATCTATCTATCTATCTATCTATCTATCTATCTATCTATCTATCTATCTATCTATCTATCCGTATATATTTTGGAGCACTTTTTTATCCCCTGCTTCATCATGCAGTGTCCACCCTGTAACCCCCATCTGTTGCCAGTTCTACCATCTCCTTTTTATATCACAAGACTTTCTCTAATTCAAACTGGGATCAGTATGGATCCTAAGGGCATCCTTGGGGGTCTTGCCATCCTTCTTCAGCCATGTCTACCATCTCCTCCTTATACCACCAGACTTTATCTAATTCAAACTGGGACCAGTATGGACCCTAAGGGCATCCTCAGGGGTTTTGCCATCTTTCTACAGCCAGGAGTATTATATTAATGGCCTACCCCATTTTCTCCCCTCTTGTGCTTTTTGTGTGGTTGCATCTGATGGGTAACCAACAATAGAAACAAGTGGCATAGCATCCCACCTTCACAGCAGCACTGTGAGGTCCACCACACTCTTCCTTCTTTGACCCACATCCCCGTTACAGCAATGTCCCCAGCTACCACAAGAGATTGTCTCAGGGAATGCCCACACAGCCACTCTCCCCTCCCATGATGGGCAGGCCAATCCTTCATTGACATTGCCTCAGACAGCTAAGCTACTAATCAAATCTTGGTTGCCTGGGCCATAGTCAAGACATTATTCCTGTATGCCATGGTGCTAGCTATACACAAGTGTATAAGATGATATGGTTTCAGCCATCATCATTCACACAGTGGTCACTAAATAGGACACAAGTGTTAGGTATACCATCGCAGAGAGACTGGATGAGCAGCATGGCATAACATGACACAGAAAGTTGTCATGCAGAAGCAGGCTTAATAACCAATGCTGTGATGGTCATCTAATAAAGTTATTCTTAGTATTTCTTCTGAAGGGATTGCTGCTATTTCTAATTGCTTTGTCATGAGTACATTCTATGTTTTTCTTGTTTCTTTTTTTTTATTATTTCTATACTGACAGGACAGTTTATATTTCTCAGCCCTTTCCTTCTTTCTACAGTCCTTCCAGGTAAATGGATCTTTTTCTTCTTCTTCTGTTATTGTCATGATAGGTTTTCTTTAACTATGAAAATTGAATGCGGTTCCTGTTTACCACTGTATGGAGTTGGGGAGTGAAGGTTGGAGTCAGAATCTCTGAAATAATGATAAGTAGTCACATTTATAGTATGTCATACATAATGTTCTTAAATGATAGCATTGGGGAGGGTTAGAGGAATTAGGAGCAAGTACACTGGGAGTATGATACTGAGCTGCTATCAACACATGACCTATTTGAAAGTGAGCAGCAAATGCTGCAAGGCCATTATCTTGACTGACATCCTTCTGCATGATGTGGAAGTCTATCAGCATCTGTCTGATTGAGTCATGCAGGAATCCACATTAATAGATGCTAGAGCTGCTTCAGCCACCTGAGGTGCACACCTGACATGACCTCCATATATGTGTATCTGACCTTTGCCACACTCAGCATTGTCTGCCATATGTGTCTGGTATGTGTTCAAAAGTGTATAGACAGATGCTGATATGGGTGCTGTGAGAGCAGCAATGTCCCATATGAGGATCCTCATGCATTACCTCTTGCAGCCACCATTCCCAGTATTTGATGTATTCCTAATAATACTCTAATAAGTTCTACCTGACTCTCAGTTGAAGTAACCTGTGCCTGAACAATAGATTGGCACTTTTATTGTTGTGCAGACAATGCTGTATGTGTTTCTGGAGCCATCTGTGATTGAAACCATCGTGTGGCAACCCTGTGGACAGGATGCATGTTGGATATTCTAACCATTGACATTGTCCTGTCCTCTCCCAGAGGTTACACATATGCAACTGACAGACAGGTAGAGTATCAAGGCGATCCATACCCTCTTCATAAGGACAATTTCCCATGGTGCACTGCCTGTGAGTCTACCTCATACACTCTGGAGTCATTAGAGATTTAGGGAGGAGGGACCCTTCCAATACACTTTGCAACTGTGTGTAATTGTCCTCAGGCTGTATTATGAATATGAGAGTAATGGCATCATTGTTGGGAGTCATACAGCTGTCAACATCAGCATGCTGTGATGCACAATAGACTGTCTTATTTCATGTCATACCGATGAACAAATAACTGTTTTAATAAAATATGTCTCATTGTTGACTTATCTCCCCGTACCTGTACATGTATTAGGATATGTGGAAAAGAGGTAATATTTCTAGTTGCAGTGGTTGCACTGTGAATTCTAAAGAACCCAATAGGAAGACATTTGAAACTGATATGCAGTAATGCATTTTACCAACAATTACCGATCAGAATGTAAAGTGCCACATGACTACGCTGACCTGCTCCAATACCTGTGCGAGCATGGTGCAAGTATACCAAACTACCAGTATGCATGTCCTTACAAATATACATATTTCAACATCCGCTGCATCACAATCATCAATTCACTGGGAAATCAAATAGTTCTCATCAGACTTTGGACAGTGGAAGGGCTCTACATGTGGTGTTACAAGCAACTGTGTTCTTCTACACTTTACTCCTGGAATGGGAAATCATACCATTAGCTCTCTTCAATCACTGTGCAAATGTATTATGTCTTCCTCCCTTTATATTGTGGTGCTTGATATATGTGCCGGTTACAGCAGTCTCTGGTTGTGCTGTAGTGGTTTTAAATTTGAAGTGGTAACCGATGATAAGTCCACTGACAAGACTGCACTTGGCACAAGACATGGGCATAATAATGTTGCTCTTTACATTAAAAGTATAAATGCCTGCAGTTTGCTAATAGTGTCCTTTTTCTTTGCTCATTTCATTTTGTATCATAGAAACAGAATGATATGAACTACTGTCTCTACAATGGGATGGCAGAGAGGCTGGTCCTCAAACCCAAAACATGTTTCTCCTTTCAAGTAATAAGTTCTTTCTTAATTTGAAATACTTAAACAGCTACATTATATTAATGATAGCGTTTTTACATTTTGTCTCCTTCTACAGGTCTGGAACAGTCTGGGTTATCAAGGCTGCAATCCCCCACTCCAGTTAGAGAACAATCTCTCCCTCTTCACCAGCACATTCCAGGTCTGCATCATGAGGAACAAATGATGACTATTCTACTGTGAGCAGCCTGGAACATTACACTTACCACCACCGAAAAAAGCTCTGTGCTGGAGATTGCTTTGGATAAGCTTTGAAAAAGCAGTAAGGCCCATTTCAACATCTCTTGTGAGTACAAGACTTGCTGGACCAAACGGCTATGGCCCTCGAGTCTCAAGAGGCCATTCTTCTTACCTTGTATTCTGCCCAACCAGACACCATTAGGCAAGGTTGTCATTGAGTGTCTCTGTCTGGTATGGTGGATATTGTGGTTTCATGCCATCTATCCAACCATCCACCCATCAAGAGTTCACCCACAATATTGTGTCGTACCCACAACTTGTGTATTTCTCACATCCTCCCCTACATTTGCTTTGTCTTTGTGAAACTTACCTATTGTGTGATCACACACCCTGTTAGTCATCTATGTCTTTTTTGGTGTGCTTTGTCCTAGTTCTCCCACCTGTCATATCTTCCCATGTTTCTCTTTGTCCTTCCTTCACTTTGCTTACATTTTTTAGAAAAAGAGGGTCTATGCCAACCAAAAAAAATACTCTCTTCTCCCACCTCCTCCAGCTCAACATTCTTTTGTCATTATACTTTATTTCCTTCATCTACACTTTCCCCTTTTCCACCTTTCATATTCATTCCCTTTTCACACTTAAAAATTAAATAAACTCTTGCCTGTCAATGTACACTGCAAATGAGGCGGCTAGCAAAACAGATTTTTCCAGCTGATTGTGCTGTTGTGTTGTTCAGGCAAAGTAAGTGCAGTTTCTCACAGTCACGTCTCACAATATGACAGCAAGGTCATGCCTAACAACTAATTACAAAGTTACATTGAACTTTCACAAATGTGCAGTACATTCATATGTGCAAGTATTACCTGCACATGTTTCAGATCAACTTTTGTACTTACATTTCTGTACAGTTTGCTTCTGGGGTTCTT
>NC_056731.1:1730502673-1730675173 GCF_019279795.1 Protopterus annectens | reverse complement strand
GAAAAAGGAAGCAGAAGAAATAGTAGGAAGCTAGCAGGGAATACTGGCAGAGCTAGCAGGTGAAAATAATCAGAAGCAGGCAATTACACAGGCAGAACAGTAGCCCAGCCCAGCACTTAAAACTCTGCAAACAACAGTGCAGTATGTTTCTCTCAAGAGACACTGCAACAGAGAAGTAAGCTATTAGAAGTGAAAACTGAAAAAACTTCACTCAGACCAAAAATGCTAGGGGCTGCCATAGCTGTTATAAGGAGACATATGCAACATGCTGAGGGTGGTGACTATGCAAATGCTGCTGGACAACCCACAGTGAGGAGAAGGAGAAGAGTGTATAGGCCCAGGGTCACCTACCAGGGGTTACATGAGCTGGAGATAGTGGAGCGCTATAGAGTGGACAGAGACCTCCTACAGCAAATTGTTGAGCTGTGCAGGCCATGCCTCACACACAGAACCAACAGAGGGGAACCCATCCCAGTGGAAACCAAGGTATGTGTTGGCCTAAGAATATTAGCATCTGGTACCTTCCAGAGACCAACTGGTGATATGATGGGGATATCACAAGCATCAGCATCCAGGGTACTGCACCAGTTCCTGGATGCCATGTCAGCACATGTCGGTGATCATGTATATTTCCCCAATTCCCGTGAGGTATTGGCCAGCAATATGCGTCTCTTCCAGCAAATATCGGAATACCCTGAGGTAGTGGGTGCAATAGACTGCACGCATATACGCATCAAAGCACCAGCTGGTGAGCAGGGTAGGGCCTACATTAACTGCAAAGGCTTCCCCTCCATCAACTGCCAGGTTGTGTGTGATGCCCAGGGCATAATAATGAATGTGTGTGCTGGCTGCCCTGGAAGCTACCATGATTCCCATATCTGGCATTTGACGCAGCTGTACCAGATATTTGCCAATGGGGACATCCCGCATGGTCACTTAGTGGGAGATGCTGGCTACGCACTGGAGCCGTGGCTGATGACACCCATCAGAAATGCACACACACCTGAACAAGAATGCCATAATGAGGCACATGCACAAACACGAAATGTAATCGAGCGTGTGTTTGGGTTGCTCAAGTCATGGTTCCGGTGCCTGGACACATCTGGTGGAGCCTTGCAGTACTCACCAACTACATGTACCCAAATTGTCATGGTATGTGCTATGCTACATAATATGATTCTGCGAAAACAGCTGCAGCAGGACCAGCATAGGGCTTGGCCAAACAGCCCCCCACCATTGCCAAGGCCATCACAGGCAGAGCATGACTTGGAGGAGGAACAACCTGAGCCTGCCCCAGTAGGCAGAAGGAGGCATGCCCAGTATGCCTTGGCCTTGGCAAAGAGGCAAAGCATAGCACATACACTGGCTCAGTATGAACCCTGGAAATGATACCTCTCTCTGACTCACACATATAGTAAAAGAGATGCCTAGGTTGACACAACCTGCTTTCAAACATGTACAGGGAGTGTAGTATGTGCATCCAACATAGACAGCCCTGCAGCACCACCTGAGGCATGATTGCCATGTGTTAAGCAATGTAACACCATGTAGTATATGCAAACTTGTTGACCCTGACTAACATCCTACCCTCACCAAGCATGATGCCACAATATGAAGACAAGATGATCAATTACAATAATTGGCTTAAGTATTGCTTTTAGTCAAAGGGGATACAATGCCTGTCAGCCTGGGATGACATGCTGAGCAAGACACGATGCTCCACCTGCTACAGATGGCTTGCACCTACCACCCCTGGCCTTTTGGATACTGGCAAAGGCTGTTGTCACCCCCACAGTGCCTTGAATAGGTAAGGCTCAAAACACAAATCCACCTCCATAGGTATCACAAGGGATAAGAACCTAGAAGTAATGCTACCCAATGCCAGAAGTCTAAACTGCAAGATGCATGCAGTCCAAACTCTCCTCAGCATGGAGAATGTTGATATCTGTTCTGTAACAGAAACCTAGGTCAAGGCTCACAAGAGCACCCTAACACTACCAGGTTACACCTCATACCATGCTTTACAGCCCCAAAATATGGAACAAACTACAAAAGGAGGGTGACTATCAATAATTGTCAAGGATAACCACACCCCCAGGTTGGTGTCACAGCAAGAAGCAGCATGGACTATCCACGGGCAAGTAACAGTGGCTAAAACTGCCTCCCAGTTAGTAGCCTGCTACAGACCACCCTCCTAACTCCAGGAACCACACTTGGCCTACCTCAGAACACATGAAAATATCAAGGTCTCTCCAAACAACATTATATTGGGTGACTGAAAATACTCAAACATAGACTGGGAGCATTATTCTAGCTCCAACACCCTAGGCCAAAGGTTCCTAGAATTCATAAACCAAAATGCTATGGAACAACTTACCACTCCCACAAGAGGGGGTAAGCATACTGGATGTGATAATCAGCAACATGGGTACTCTATGCACAAGATGAGAAGTGTATCCCTCACTGGTAAGATCAGACCATAGAGTAATCTCACTGGATATTCACATCCTGACCGCAGTCCCTGGGCTGAAAACCACAGTGAAAAACATGTGTAAAGCAAATGTTGCACTCCTCCAAACTGAGGTGGAATCCATTAAAGACCTTGTGCCTGTGGAAAATATGGGCCAGACCTCAGAACCCCTTATAAATGCATTCTATGAACACATTCAGGAATGCATGGATTATGCAATCCCAAATAAAACCAAGACCCAATCCCATACATGCAGGCATCTGGCCTGGTGGAACACAGCCATTACCAAACCATGCAAGAGAAGGAGGAAGCTACTACATGATAGAGCAAAACCCAAAAAGGGAAGTAATCACTGATCAGTATTATGGTAAAAAATATGGCCACACATAAAATCCTCTAAGGTCAGATACAACATGTTGAATCTGGGAATCTTGAGGCAATGTTACACCTGCCTCATGTACACAGACAACCCCCTCCTCCCCCCAACAAATACAAATATATGTGAGAGATGCAACTATTTAGCCAAACTGGAGGCTGAGCTCTCTGAACTCAGTACTGGCAAAAACAATCAGGAGGAGAAGGTAACCACACATACCACAAACCCAGTCTCACATAGACCTATCACAACTGCAAACCAAACACATAAACACACAAAAACATTCCCGGAGGCTCTAATTAAAACCTACCAAAACAACAGAGGCCTCCAAAGCAGACACCCAAGCAACCACTACCTCAAAACATAGCACATGCAACACATAGTTCACAAAGTCAGTGTGCCAAACAGTCACAGCCCTTAAGGCCAAACAACATGCCTGATACACTTGTAATAGGTGACTCCATAGTCAGACACACTGATGTCCTGCTCACCAGACTGAACAAGGAAAAGGTTACAGTAAGCTGCCTGTTGGGTGCTAGAATCCGCCACATAACACAAGCACTCAGGTCACTCCAAAGCAAGTACAAATATGACTCAGTCATTGTCCATGCCGGTGTGAATGACCTGAGACGTACCTCCCTGGACTACATGAAAAGAGACATAGAGGAGCTCTCTGATTATGTAGCCCAGGCTGGTATGACCCTGACCCTGAGCAGCATCTTACTCTCACCAAGAATGATGCCACAGTACCAACACAGAATGATCAGCTTTAACAATTGACTCAATTGCTGGTGTCATTCTAAGGGGATCCAATGTCTGTCTGCTCGGGATGACATGCTTGACAAGCTACGCTGCTTCGCAAGGGATGGCTTGCACCTGTCACCCGTGGGCTTCCGGATATTGGCCAAGGCTCTTGTCACCTCCATAGTGCCTTTTTTAGGCAAGGCTCAAAAGACAAACCCACCTCCCTAGAAAACACAAGTGGAAAAAAGCTAAGGGTAATGCTGCTCAACGCCAGAAGTCTAAACCTCAAGATGCATGCTCTCGAGGCCCACCTCAGTATGGAGAACATCGATGTCTGTGCAGTGATGGAAACCTGGCTCAAGGCTCCTGAGAGCACCCCAGCACTACCAGGTTATACCTCATATCATGCTTTTCGGACACAAAACTTGGACCAAACCACAAAAGGAGGGGGAGTAGCCATATTCATCAAAGATACCCACACCTCCAGGTTACTGGCAATGCATGAAGCATCGGAGACCATCCATGTGCAACTAACCATAGGCAAAACTGCCGTACAGTTTGTAGCATGCTACAGACCACCCTCTCAAACTCAGGAACCCCACTCAGCCTTCCTGAAGACACTGGAGAGTATGAATGTCTCTCCAAATACCATCATATTGGGAGACATCAACTACCCAAACATAGACTGGGAGCATTACTCAAGCCCCAACACCCTAGCCCAAAGGTTCCTAGAATTCATAAACTCAAATGCAATGGAACAACTAGTCACCACTGCCACAAGAGGAGATAATATACTAGACCTGATCATCACAAACATGGGGACACAATTCTCCACTCCGGAAGTATACCCGTCATTGCTGAGATCAGACCATAAATTAATCTCACTGGAAATCCACATCCTGCCCCCACCCCCTGCACAAAAGACCACAGTGAAGAATTTCTCAAAAGCCGACTTCACACTTTTTAAGACTGAAGTGGTATCCTTCAAGGCCCCTGGGCCACTGGAAACCACAGACCACACCGCTGAATCCTTTATAAACACTTTCTATGGACACCTTCAAGAATGCATGGATCATGCAATCCCAAATAAAACCAAGACCCATTCCCCCAAAGGCAGGCATTCTGTCTGGTGAACCCCAGCCATTAACAAACTTTATAACAGGAGGAGGAAGCTACTACATGACAGAGCAAAATCCCTAAAAGGGAAGGCATCTCTGATCAGAACTAGCAAAAAACCACGATCACTCATAAAATAATCCAAGGCCTTCTTTGACAGAAAATCGCAAAGGACACAAAAGACAATCACAAGGCCTTCTTTACTTATGTTAGAAACCTGGGTGGAAACTCCCAGATATGCTCAGAGTTAGTCCAAAATGACACAAAATACACTGAACCCACAGACATTGCCAACATTCTGGCAGACAGGTTCAGTGCAAATTTCTCCCCCCACAAAAGGAGAAATATCTATCCCAGCAGAGTGTAGCCTCCCTAACATCTCAGATGCCCAGGTGAGAGCCACCCTCTCCAAAGCTAAAAACACAGCATTAATGGGACCAGACGGTCTCCCGGGTTGCGTGCTACATGAACTCCAAGAGGAACTAAACCCGCACATAAGGCTGCTGTTTAATCTCAGCCTTACTACAGGATACGTACCCAAAGAATGGCATACAGCAACAGTGGTCCCACTCCACAAAGGAGGTGCTTCTACAGACCCTGAAAATTAATGCCCCATAAGCTTGACGAGCCTGGTCTGCAAAGCTATGGAGAGGATCATTATGGAACTCATAAACAAAGACACTGGGGACCTACAAACATTGGATCCTACCTACCCAATTTGGCTTTGTCGAGGGCAGATCCTGCCTTTTGAACCTGGTCGACTTTTTTGAAACAGTCACTAAGGCCATTGATGAGGGTAAGGCAGTTCACACTGCCTACCTTGACCTTGCAAAAGCTTTCGACACAATACCCCACTTGGGCATCATAGACAAGCTCACCAGCTCAAAGGTAAACCCATATGTCATAAGATGGGTTGCAAACTGGCTCAAGGACAGAACCCACAAGGTCAGAATTGCTGGAGCCATATCAGACTCTAAGCCAGTCACAAGTGGTGTCCCACAGGGCTCTGTCCTGGGACCCCTCTTGTTCGGCATTTATTTTTCCGAGGTGCAAGCAAACATAGGAGGATTGTTGCAGAAAAAGTTTGTAGATGACTGCAAACTGGGCACCATAATTGATACTCCAGTGGACACAAGCATCCTTCAGAAAGGCCTCATAGAAACGGATAACTGGTGACAGAGCCATGGCCTTAAACTGAACGGCAAAAAATGTATAGTCATACTCTTTGGGAAAAACAAGGTACCCACAAATTACCGCATAGGTGGTAATCCATTAAGTACGGAAGAAGTAATCAGGGACCTAGGGACACAAGTTGACAGTAACCTCTCATTTGACACTCACATTGACAAGGTGGCTAGGAAGACCTTCTATATTGGCCACCTTATCATGAAAGCATTCACATCTAGATCAAGAGAGGTCATTGTGCCCCTATACTCTTCTCTTATCAGGCCCATAATTGAGTACAATGCCCCATTTGGGATGTACCTTACCCGACACCTGCAGCAGTTAGAAAGACCCCAAAAGTACCTCACCAAGAGGATAAAGGGTCTCAAACATTTGTCATATGCTGCCCGGCTGAAGAAACTCCAGCTCTATTCAGTCACATACCGCCTACTCAGAGGCGATCTATGCCTGACATACAAGGCCATGTCCATTCCGGAATTAATGGACATACTCTACCTCAGAAAATCCAAATCCATCAGAGCCACAAGAGCAAGAGATTTGAACCTCAACACAGAAATAAATAGGATGTGCTGGAGGGACAGATTCATAACCCAGAGGCTCCCTACACTCTGGAACAGAATCCCAGTCCATGTAGGCAGAGGCCCTCACTGACTCTCTTCAAGAGAAATCACGACGAGTGGATGAGAGATTGTACGTTTACACTGGGGTCATCTCTCTGTCACTACTAGACAGAGGCACAGTAAACTAAACCCTAAATGGGCATAATATTCACATTGCAAGGGGTGGCAAAAGCCACACACACTCTGGCTAGGCTTATAAATGCCCTAGGGCAGATAGCCTAGTATGAACCTATGAACCTATGAAGATACAAATTGTACAGGACACTAAGGATAATCACAAGGCTTTCTTAACTGATAGTAGGAACCTTGGTGGAAATTCACAGATATGCTCATAATTACTCCAAAATTACAAACAATACACCAAACCCACACACATTGCCAACATCCAAACTGACAGGTTCAGTGCAAAATCCCCCCCCCCCACCAAAATGCCAAATACCTATCCCAGCAGAGTGCTGGCCCCCTGACATTGCAGATGCTGAGGTAACAGCCAGCGTCTCCAAAGCAAAACACACAGCATCAATGGTACCAGATGGTGTCCTGGGCTGCGTCCAACATGAACTCCAAGAAGAATGGAACACCAAATAAAACTACTGCTCAATCTCAGCCTTACCACAGGATATGTACCCAAAGAGCAGTGTACAGAAACAGTGGTCCCTCTCCACAAAGGTGGTGCCTGAATGGATACTGAAAACTATCACCCCAGAATCCTGACGAGCTTGGTCTCAAAGCTATGGAAAGGATCATCATGGACCTCAGAAATAAAGATATTGGGGACCTACATACACTGGACCCTACCCAGTTTGGCTTTCTTAAGGGCAGATCCTGCCCCTTAAACATGTTTGACTCATTTGAAACAGTCACCAAGGCCATTGATGAGGGGAATGTGGTCCACACAGCCTATCTGGACATTGCAAAAGCCTTCCATACAATACCCCACTTGTTCATTATAGATAAGCTCACCAGCTTAAATTAAACCCCTATTCAAGTACATGGGTTGCAAACCAGCTCAAGGACAGAACTGACATGGTCAGAAATGCTGCAGCCATGTCAGACTACAAACCAGCTACAACTGGCATCCCACAAGGCACAGTCCTGGGACCTCCCTTGTTTGGTATATATTTCCCAGAGGTACAGGCCAACATGGAAGGACTGTGTCTGAACAAGTTTGCAGATGACTACAAACTGGGCACCATATCTGACCCTCCAGCTGACACAAGCATCCTACAAAATGGCCTCATAGAAACAGACAACTGGTGCCAGAGCCATGTCATCAAGCTAAATGCAGAAAAGTGTATAGTCATCCCCTTTGGAAAAACAGTAAGTGCCCACCAATTACCACATAGGTGTTAACCCATTAAGTACTTTAGAAGTAATAAGAGACCTGGGGACAAAAGTTGATAGAAATATTGCATTTGACAACCATGTGGCCGTAGTGGTTAGAGAAACATATCATATACCCACCTAATCATGAAGGTATTCACATCTAGATCAGGGGAGGTCACCGTGCCTCTTCAGTCATCCTTCATCAGCCTCACAATTGAGTACAATGGCCCTTGTGGGATGTACCTTAGCAGACACCTCCAGCAACTGGAAAGACCCCAAAAGTACCTCACCAGGAGGATCACAGGGCTCTAACAGATGCCATGTGTTGCCTGATTAAACAAACTGCAGCTCCACACAGTGCCATACTGCCTGGCCAGAGGCGATCTGTGCCTGATGTATAAAGCCATGTCCAAGCTGGAATCAATGCACATGCTGCACCTTGTAAAATCTGAATGCCAGTGAGCTATGCACATGAGAGACCTGAACCTAATCACTGACATAAATAGGACATGCTGTAGTGATTGATCCATAACCCAGAAGCTCCCTCCACTCTTGAGTAAACTCCCAGTCCAGGTTAGCCAGAGTCCCTCATTGACTCTCTTCAAGAGGAATCTTGATGAGTGGATGGGAGATGGTAGATTTACACTGGGTATCACTTTTATGTCACGGGTAGACAGAGGCACAGTATACTAACCTTGAAAAATGTCATGGCAAACTCCAGTTAAAATGTGAGTTGAAGGACAAACACACTGACTAGCATTAGAAATGGCCTAGGGCACATAGCTAGTGTTTGTCAATGTCCACCCAAGTTGCGGAATACACTACTAATGTTGGACACGCCTGGTTTAAGTAGTCCATAGCTGAACAAAATGCAACATGGTCATATTTACACAACTGGCCCTTAACTAGTCTGGTGTGCTCAGTATGAATATTTAAAGCAGTGATAGGACTGAAACCCAGGATACTGTCCACCACAGTGAAAGTACTGAACCAGTACACTATACGATATTACAGTGTTTGGTCAGTATGAAAGAATGTTGCCAACTGTATGCAAACCCATGGAAACCCTGCAGGCACAGCATAATCCCTGTTGGGTTCAGACACAAAGCAGTTGGGCAGTAAGAACACAACATGACTTCCAACACACAATTATAAATGTGAAATATTGTTGAAGTTCACACACAACCACAAATGTGGTGGACCTCAGATCTCAACATATGGAAAGCTCACACTGGGCATGCTCGCACACTTTGATAAATGAGACATATGTCAGGCAACAAGCCATGGAAAGCCTGAACTGGGCATGCTCACACACTTAGGCCATGTCTCAGTATAGCAGTTGGCCACACATGTCTGGCATTTGTATGTGTTAAGCCAGGAAACTCCCACAATACAGCAATCTGCCCAGTGCACACAGTTAAATGACAACAGAGACATATGTAATGTAGTGGATCCCTCTCATTTTCAAACATCTTCCACAGATACACAAGTTGTTCATAGAAACAGGGAAAGCTATGGCAATAAGACATGCAAACAGTTTATCAGCAACAAATATTGTGCATCTGAAACTTAAGCATATGGGTGTAGAGGTCAATACTAGGCTGTTTTCCCTAGGGAATACATAAGCTTAGCCAGAGTGTATTTGGTGTCTGCCTCCCCAGTACAGTAGGCTACTGTGCCTCTGTAAAGTAGGTCACAGAAGGCACCGTTTAAGGCTAGTGTGCTGTGCCTCCATCAAGCAGGGACACAGTGGAGATCCCAGGGGTTGAATTTGCAATGTCACATCCATGAGGCTGGAGTTTGCTGGAAGAGGGTTGGTGAGGAGTTATAACATTAATTGGGATTCAATTCCAGATTGAGGGGATCCTTATCTGCAGTGTCTGGACAATTTCACTGTCAACACTTGCAAGTGATGATTTTGAGGGATTGAAGTGTCTTGCCAATACTGTTCAGAGATGTCCTCCCTCTGTGGGATATTGCTCTGTAATGTATTAGCTCCCTCCTTCTGTTGTACAGCTTATATATGGCTGGTGTAAACCAGACAGGTCTCCTGTTGTGGAGGAGTCTTGGTTTTATTTGGGATAGCATGATCAATGCAAACCTTCCAGATGCTCATCGAATGCATTTGTCAAGGATTCTGCAGATTGGCCAGTATAATCCTCCAGCATGGGTCCTTTGAAGTATTCCACCCCAGTCTTCACAAGTGCAAAGTCTGCTTTTGATAAATACTTTGTTTGCAGTGATTTCCTTGCTTGGGGGTGGGGATGGGATATGGATGTCCAGGGAAAGTTGGTTATGGTCAGATATTAACAATGGTGGTCTACCTCTGGTGTGGAACATAGAGTCCCCATGTTGCTGATGGTCAGGTCCAATATGTATTCCCCCTTGTGGCTGTGGTGATTGGTCCTGCCATAGCACATGGATTCACAAATTGTAGTGGCTGTAGGGTGATGTTGTTGAGGTCTGAGTACTTCCCCCACTCAATATTCCTGTACCTGAAGTTAACCACTGTAATGGTGTATGTGAACACCTTCATATCCTACACTGTTCCCAGGGAAGCCAAGTGTGGTTCCTGGATATGGGAGGGGAGGTCTGAACTGGTTGTGCTGTGTGTTACAAGTCCTGTGGTCACGAAGCATGGTATAAAACATAACCTGGCAGTGCTGATGTGCACATGTGACCTTGAAGTAGGCGTCTGTTAATGGATATATATGCTATCCCCCATACTGACGGATAGTAATAGATGTACATACCTCTTTCTAAATAATGATGTCAGCACCCTATAAATACTGCAGGAGAAGAAAAGACACCCAGTAATTTGAATAGCATGCTCTGCTAATGCGTCTCTCTCAAATGTCATAACATAGTTAGGTAGGGGTTTGAATCCTACAAATGTTCAGTGTGTGTGTGTGTTTGGGGGGGGGCAGGGTGTGTGCAATTTTCTTGGCAAGAAATGGCCCTTTTGGCAACTGGAAGAACACACTACATGATATACATTCCTCTTTTGAAAGACTGATGATGTCAGCACCCTATAAGTATAGCAGGAGAAGGAAAACCTCCCATAATGCGAATAGCACGCTCCACTAATGCGTCTCCCTCAAGTGTCATAACATAGTTAGGTAGGGGATTGGGGGGGGTTAGGGTGTGTGCAATTTTCTTGGCAAGAAATGGCCATTTTGGCAACTGGAAGAACACACTACATGATGTACATTCCTCTTTTGAAAGACTGATGATGTCAGCACCCTATAAGTATAGCAGGATAAGGAAAACCTCCCAGTAATGCGAATAGCGCGCTCCACTAATGCATCTCCCTCAAGTGTCATAACATAGTTAGGTAGGGGATTGAATCCTATAAATGCCATGTGTGTTTTTGTCACACAGTTTGTCAATGTGTGGTGGGTGTTGCTTTTATTATTGTATGACATATATTATAGCAGTAATTTAAATGCACACATGAGGTATGTGTGTGCCATATAGAGATATGTACCTGTGACCTTAAACAGTTCCTATGTGTGAAGCCTGCCTCATGTGAATACATGGAATTTGCATTACACAACTTTTTCACTGTGGTTTTCTGTGCAGGGGCTGGGGTTGGTATGTGAATATAGTGAGATTACTCTATGGTGTCATCTTACCAGTGAAAGATACACTTCTGGTCTGGAGCATAGAGTCCACATGCTGGTGATGATCAGGTGCAGTATGTTTTCCCCTCTTGTGGGAGTGGTAACAAGTTGTTCCATAGCATTTGAGTGTATGGATTCTAGGAACCTTTCACCTAGGGTGTTGGAGCTATAGTAATGCTCCCAGTCTATTCGTGGGTAGATGCAGCTGGCCAATATAATGTTGTTTGGAGACACCTTCATATATTCATGTGTTCTTAAGTAGGCCAAGTGGGTTACCTGTGTTTAGGAGGGTGGTCTGTAGCAGGCTATGAACTGGAAGGCAGTTTAACCCACTGTTAGTTCCACGTGGATAGTCTGTGATACTTCATGCTGTGGCAACAACCTGGGGGTGTGGGTATCCTTGACATTTATTGAGACTCACCCTCCTTTCATAGTTAGTTCCGTGTTTTGGGGCTGTCAAGCATGGTATGAGGTGTAACCTGGTAGTGCTAGGGTGCTCTTGGGAGCCTTGAACCTGTTTTCTATTACTGCACAGATATCAACATTCTCCATGCTGAGTAGAGTTTGGACTGCATGCATCTTGCGGTTTACATGTCTGGCATTGAGTATCATTGCTTCCATTTTCTTATCCCCTGTGCTACCTAAGTAGGTGGGTTTGTGTTTTCAGCCTTACCACCAGAATGTAAAGATGTGCAGACATTACACTTCTGTAATTAATAGTGGTGTATAAAAAACTACAATGACAATCACACTGTTAATGCATCAGGCATGCTGGGATATACCCACAATGATATCATTACACTGTACTGTTAACAACATAGGTTCATAGGGTCATACTAGGCTATCTGCCCTAGGGCATTTATAAGCCTAGCCAGAGTGTGTTTGGCTTTCGCCACCCATTTTAAATTAATTTTGCTATGTCCTTTTTCGAGGTTAGTATACTGTGCCTCTGTCTAACAGTGACACAGAAGTGATACCCGGGGAAAACCTACAATCTCCCATCCACTCATCAAGATTCCTCTTGAAGAGAGTCAATGAGGGACTCTGCCTAACCTGGACTGGGATTTTATTCCAGAGTGAAGGGAGCCTCTCGGTTATGAATCTGTGCCTCCAGCATGTCCTATTTATTTCAGTGCTGTGGTTCAAGTCTCTCGAGTGCGTAGCTTGATGGGATTTGGATTTTCTGAGGTGCAGCATGTCCATTAATTCCGGGTTGGACATGGCTTTATACGTCAGGCACAGATCGCCTCTGAGCAGGCGGTATGCCACTGAGTAGAGCTGGAGTTTCTTTAACCGGGCAGCATATGGCATCTGTTTGAGCCCTTTGATCCTCTTGGTGAGGTACATTTGGGGTCTTTCCAGTTGCTGCAGGTGTCTGGTAAGGTACATTGCAAAAGGGGCATTGTACTCAATTATGGGCCTGATGAGGGATGGGTAAAGAGGCACGATGACCTCCCCTGATCTAGATGTGAATCCCTTCATGATTAGGTGGGCTATATAAAATGTTTTTCTAACCACTTTGGCCACTTGGTTGTCAAATGAGATATTGCTATCAACTTGGGTCCCCAGGTCCCTAATTACTTCTTCCGTACTTAATGGATAACCACCTATGTGGTAATTTGTGAGCACTTTGTTTTTGCCAAAGGGGATGACTATACACTTTTTGGCGTTTAGCTTGAGGCCATGGCTCTGGCACCAGTTGTCTGTTTCTATGAGGCCCTTTTGGAGGATGCTTGTGTCGGCTGGAGAGTTGATTATGGCACCCAGATTGCAGTCATCTGTGAACTTGGTCAGCCACAGTCCTTCCATGTTGGCCTGTACCTCTGAGAAATATATACCGAACAAGAGAGGTCCCAGGACTGAGCCTTGTGGGATGCCACTTGTAACTGGTTTGGAGTCTGACATGGCTCGAGCAATTCTAACCATGTGGGTTCTGTCCTTGAGCCAGTTTGCAACCCATCTAGTGACATAGGGGTTTATATTTAAGCTGGTGAACTTATCTATAGTGCCCGAGTGGGGTATTGTATCGAAGGCTTTTGTGAGGTCCAGGTAGGCTGTGTGGACCACCTTCCCCTCGTCAATGGCCTTGGTGACTGTTTCAAAGAAATCAACCAGGTTTAAGAGGCAGGATCTGCCCTTAACAAAGCTGAACTGGGTAGGATCCAGTGTCTGTAGGTTCCCAATATCTTTATTTATGAGTTCCATGATGATCCTTTCCATAGCTTTGCAGACCAAGCTAGTCAGGCTTATGGGGGATAGTTTCCAGGATCCGTTGAGGCACCACCTTTGTGGAGAGGGACCACTGTTACTGTATGCAACTCTTTGGGTACATATCCTGTAGTAAGGCTGAGATTGATCAGTAGTTTTATGTTTGGGTTTAGCTCTTCTTGGAGTTCATGTAGAACGCAGCCTGGGACACCGTCTGGTCCCATTGATGCTGTGTTTTTTGCTTTGGAGAGAGCAGCTCTTACCTGAGCATCTGAGATGTCAGGGGTGCAGCACTCTGCTGGGATAGATATTTGCCCTTTTGGTGGGGAGGGGGGGGAGTTTGTGCTGAACCTGTCAGCTAGGATGTTGGCAATGTCTGTGGGTTCGGTGTATTCTTTGTCAGTTTGGACTAATTCTGAGCATATCTGGGAATTCCCACCCAGGTTCCTAACATAACTAAAGAAAGCCTTGTGATTATCCTTAGTGTTCTGTGCAAGTTTTCTCTTGAAGCTGGCCTTAAACGATTTTATGAGTGCCCATAGTTTTTTACTAATACTGATCAGAGATGCCTTCCCTTTTTGGGATTTTGCTCTATCATGTAGTAGCTTCCTCCTTCTATTGTATAGTTTGTTTATGGCTGGGGTCCACCAGACAGGACGTCTGCCTTTGGAGGATTGGGTCTTGGTTTTATTTGTGATTGCATGATCCATGCATTCCTGAAGGTGTTCATAGAATGCATTTATAAAGTATTCTGCGGTCTGGGCCATATTTTCCACAGGCCCTGGGGCTTTGAAGGATTACACCTCGGTTTTGAGAAGTGTGAAATTTGCTTTTGAGAAGTTTTTCACTGTGGTTTTCAGGGCAGGGGGTGGAGTCGGGATGTGAATATCCAGTGAGATTAGTTTATGGTCTGATCTTACCAGTGAGGGATACACTTCTGGTCTGGAGCATAGAGTCCCCATGTTGGTGATGATCAGGTCCAGTATGTTTTCCCCTCTTGTGGGAGTGGTAACAAATTGTTACATAGCATTTGAGTTTATAAATTCTAAGAACCTTTGGGCTAGGGTGTTGGAGCTACAGTAATGCTCCCAGTCTATGTTTGGGTAGTTGAAGTCGCCCAATATAATGGTGTTTGGAGAGACCTTCATATTTTCCAGTGTTCTCAAGAAGGCCGAGTGAGGTTCCTCGGTTTGGGAGGCTGGTCTGTAGCAGGCTATAAACTGGAAGGCAGTTTTACCCACTGTTAGTTGCACATGGATAATAGTCTCTGATGCTTCGTGCTGTGCCAACAACCTGGAGGTGTGGGTATCTTTGATGAGTATTGATACTTCCCCTCCTTTTGTGGTTTGGTCCAAGTTTTGGGGCCGAAAAGCATGGTATGAGGTATAACCTGGTAGTGCTCGGGTGCTCTCGGGAGCCTTGAACCAGATTTCTGTTACTGCACAGATATCAATGTTCTCCATGATAAGGAGAGTTTCGAGTGCGTGCATCTTGAGGTTTAGACTTCTGGCGTTGAGTAGCATTACTCTTAGTTTCTTATCCCTTGTTATATCTATGGAGGTGAGTTTGTCTTTTGAGGCTTGCCTAAAAAGGGCACTATGGGGGTAGCAAGAGCCTTTGCCAATATCCGAAAGCCCAAGGGTGACAGGTGCAAGTAGTCCCTAGCGAAGCATCGTGGCTTGTCGAGCTTGTCATCCCAAGCTGACAGGCATTGGATCCCCTTTGAATGACACCAATACTTAAGCCAATTGTTGAAATTGATCATTTTGTCTTCATATTGTGGCATCATTCTTGGTGAGGGTAAGATGCTACTCAAGGTCAGGGTCATACCGGCCTGGGCTACATGCTCAGAGAGCTCCTCTATGTCTCTTTTCATGTAGTACAGGGAGGTATTTCTCAGGTCATTCACACCAGCATGGACAATGACTGAGTCATATCTGTACTTGCCTTGGAGTGACCTGAGTGCTTGTGTTATGTGGCGGATCCTAGCGTCCGACAGGCAGCTCACCGTGACCTTCTCCTTGTTCAGCCTGGTGAGTGGGACGTCAGTGTGCCTGACGATAGAGTCACCTATTACAAGTGTATCAGGTGTGTTGTTTAGCCTTAAGGGCTGTGACTGTTCGGCACACTGGCTTTGTGAGCTATGTGTTGCATGTGTTTTGTTTTGGGGTAGCGGTTGCTTGGGTATCTGCTTTGGAGGTCTCTGCTGCTTAGGCAGATTTTTATTTAGAGCCTCCGAGTTTGTTTTTGTGTGTTTATGTATTTGGTTTGCTGTCATGGTAGGTCTATGTGAGACTGGAATTGTAGTGAGTGTGGTTTCCTTCTCCTCCTGACTGGTTTTTCCAATACTGAGTTGAGAGAGCTTAGCCTCCAGTATGGCTATATGGTTGCATCTCTCACATGTGTTGGAATTTGTTGGGAGGAGGAGAGGGTTGTCTGTGTAGATGAGGCAGTTGTAACATTGCCTCAGGATTACCAGATTCACCAGCTGGACCGGAGAGGAGTTTGACAACTGACCTTTGGACATGCTAGAATAGTATTGGGAATTCCTTTATAATTGAAAAAAAGGGCCAATGGGGAACGAGGTACTCAAGGGGAGTTTGTGAAGGTGTAGTGGTTTTAATATTTTAGTGCTGACTTATATAATTGCTTTAGTGAGCAAGTGCCAGGTAACGTAAATGCAATGTGTTACAGGTAACTTAAATGCAAAAACGACAAACAGTAACTTTCTTTCAAGTGAAACATGATAATATTACTACAGTTCTATGTAGTCACCCTGTGCATCAGCACCATGTTATCCTGTTCCTGCATCAATGTGACAGATTGCAGGAGGTGGCACAGTTTCATCATATGCACAGGGTGTGTACTTGGTATGCCTGAGTCTGCCACTGATACATCCAATCGACATGTATGTGTGTGTGTGTGTGTTATTGAGGGACAACAGTACAACATGGGGCAATGTTGATGCGGTGTGTGTGTGTATGTGTTAGCCCTAGGTGTTAGCATTATGCATGTGTGTATGCATGCACACAGTTCCACCTCATGGCTGCCATATACGGGTGTTTGTGGACAGCCACAGACTGTACCTGCCAGGTCATACAGATCACTGTCTCTGGCCACAGACACGGTACCTGTGCCTGGCAGGGGTGCTACGGACAGTATCAGGTACTAACCCAGACTGGGTACTGTCATCAGAAGCAGTTGGTTGATGACTGGACACATGTCCCTGCTGGGACTGTCCAGAGCCACGTGCATGTGGTCTCCTAGGGCTGTCTGATGACAGCACAGACCCAGCATTGCTGGGGCTGGTACTGGCACTTTGGGAGCGGCTGTGGGTTTGTTGTCATCCGCGATGACTGCCAGCTGCTGATGTTGCTGGCATACGTCCACGTCGACGCCTCAACCGTCCTGCATTGCCCTGGCTCATGGACATGTAGTTGTGGAACAGATCTAATGTGTCCCCCCAACGTCTGTCAATGACCTCGCCGAAAGTATTGATGGCAGCCGCAACGTCACGCATAGTGTCATTCATAGCAGTGCAATGTGCTCTAAGCTCCCTCAGACCCTGTCTGGTGTACCGTGCCATACGTGCCTGTGCCTGCATTACAGCCCGGAACATAGCTGAGGTTGAAAGACCTCTGTGGGCACGTCTGACAGGGGCAGTACGACCACGGATGCTCCCACGAGAACCCCTGGACATCTGCCTGTGTAGTACCATGTCAGCACTCTGGCCATGGCTGCTGTGAGGGGATTCATGTGCCACTGATACCACGTTATCCTGGTCAATGCCCACTCTATGCTGTCCCTCAGCTAAGGACATTGGTGACAATGGATGTATCGGCAGGATGACTGTGCGCATTGATGGGGTTGACTGCTGTGTACTGTCGATTGGCTGACCAACAACAGACCCTGACACACCTCCCTGTGCCATTACACATGTATCATCATTATCACTATCCCCAGCAGTGGCTTCAGGTTCCCTGCTGCACACCACCAGAGCAACACCAGAACCTGTGAGAGGAAGACAGGAAACACAGTTTACAATGTGTACACAATGTTACCACAGATGCACACGGGCACATGCACACATGGGCACATGCACACATGCACACATGGGCACATGCACACATGTGCACATGCACACATGCGCACATGGGCACATGCACACATGCACACATGCGCACATGGGCACATGCACACATGCACACATGCACACATGGGCACATGCACACATGCACACATGCACACATGCACACATGCACACTCCTCAGTTCATGAGATACAAACACACACACACAAACACACCTGCAATCCAACACATAACAATACTGTTTGAGGGTATTATTACTATTATTATCATTATTACACACTCAGCAGCATGGATTGACTGCCTTGCTGTTACTCCAGAGGGACCTGCACAAATAAGACAGTTATTGTCAGTGGGCACAACTGTGCCATTGATACTGTGAGTATGATACAGTACAGTAGTACAACAGTTGGCTTTCACAGGTGTACTGCTGATATTGAGAATATAAATCTTGCACAATAATGTCCAGGATAACAGCTACAAACACTGTACACATCTCACACATGCATAAACTACCAGTGCAGAGAACAGTCAACTACAGATATGGCATGTTACCTGCACACTCCATGTCCACATGCTGGGTGGCTCCAGCCCCCATCATTACACACGTCTGTGGATGTTGTTGTTGTTGGGCTGGAGCCACAACACTTAGGAGGAGCTCCTTCAGTCTGGTGAGGGGGGGGGTGTATAGGTGCCCCACCACCTGTGGCAAGCTGTTGCCTGTGGATATCAGACACACGCTGACGGACATTTCTAATTAAATCACTGCAGTGATGGCGTACCTGCTCATATGTCCGGTTATGCATTCCTATGTCATTTACCCGATGGACAAGGTCTTGCCACAGTGCAGCCCTCTCCTGCTGGTTCTGGCTGGTCCGGGAAAAGAGTCTTCAAAAATCCCGCACCAGGCTCTGGTGTATCTCCTCATCCTCTGCTGCCAAATAGCAGGGGTTGCGCTGATGCACCATCGCCCTGGAAGGAAAAGGAAAATATGTGAGCAAGTAACATGGCACACATAATACTCTACTGTACTGATATCACTGAACTGCCATATATATCATCTGTCTGTCTATCAGGGGATACACATGTAAATTACCACATATCAGTGCTCAGCCAACAACTGTGTGACAGTGCCTGCCACACTCCTTACAACAAACTAGTATACACCAGCACTCAGCACACTGTTTGAGGTCCAATGCACAACCTCACACTGGGGGTATGTATGAAGGTAATGGATGGGGAATATTGTCATCCCATGCAACGCACAGTTACAATTTCAATGGTAATGCACCCTAGTCTTTGCGGCCATACCCCTACCTACAGTGCAGTCATATACACGGAACCACAGCACAACATATGGCAATGTAGTATGTTTGTATCCCAATAACTGACACATATTTCTCTGGCCTCACACCAAGGACACACACTACCATGACAGACACAAAGTCATGCTGAGCAATCACACCATTACAGACCTTGCACACCTCACATAGTTGGTATTGCAATGAGTGCATGTGTGTGTGCATTGTGTCATAGGTAGGTAGTATGCTATTGGCCCTGTGCCTACGGCAGCATACTGTTAGCAACCTTCAACTACATATGTATGTCCAGCCTTCACTAACAGTTGCAGTATGTCCCTTGCCCTATGCACATCTTCATATAAATATAGATACAGACTGCTAACACATATGGAGGGTTCACAGTATGTAGATTATTAGATTATGTACTTTACATTACCTTTGTTTCTGACTGCTGTTTTGGATGGCTTGCTGCTGGCTAGCTTGCTGATGGTTTTTCCTTTTTATTATTTTTTTTTTTTGTCTCTCTCTCTGTCTCTGTCTCTCTCTCTCTCCCTCCAGTCGCTGCAATGATATTATTGCATGTGTGGACTGGGAGTACAGGCTGCTTTTGTAGGTATCTGCACATGTGCATGTGATGGCCTCTGCACCAATTGTTAGCCAGCATTTACTAATTGCATGCAGCCTGCTGTGTGGTAATTGCAGTTCTCACTGTGATTTCAGGACAGTGCTATAAAATGTTAGGTTAGGTAGGCATAGCCCTTTCAGTTTTTCAAGGTGGGGACCGTGCTGGTTTGCTGTGGACACTGTTCTGTGAGTGTAAAGGATGGTATGTCTCTCATATCTAAGGCTGTGTTGTAGGCACTGAAATGCATGTTGTACTGAAGTCTGACTGTTGCTTCTTCCAGTTCATTCTTCTCAGTGTGTATGTTAACTGACATCTAATAATACTAATACTGTTTACACGGGAGTATGTGCTTTCCTGTGGGACTTGTGGATTAACTGGTATACAACAGTAGCTCTTGCAATTTGTTGCTATGGCTTCACTATTTAGCCTTTACATTCACTCCTTGAAGGCCTGCTAAGTGTCTTTACTGAAATGTGTTGCTATGGCTTTCCTATTTTCCATTTACATTCACTCCTTGTAATGCATGATATATTTCTTTCAGCAGCAATTCCTTATATGTTTGGTGTGGTTTGGTGGTACTGCATGCAGTCTGGTAAGGCCAAGGTGTGGGGTTTGATACCTACAAGGGTATCTTATTTTGCTGCTGAGCAGTTGTGGGGCCTTGTACTTTGTACTAACAGTTATGAATATCAGGCACATGCAGTGCTTGTAAACTGCTATACTGTCCTTATTTTATTAGATGGCTACATCCTTTGATATTTCTGGGTTGTACTCCTACATGAGGATGTGCTTGTGGAAGCAATTGTACAGCTATTCACAGAGTGTGTGACAGCAGACAGAATGATGTGCCTGTGAGTTTCCGACACTTGCAGGCCTCAGATACTCTCAGGTGTATATTTTAGCAGCCTCAGGGAATGGTACATATCAGTGGGATACACCCGTGATATATTTCAGATATTCTGCAGTTGTGACTGTGGGGTATTTTGAGCATATGTATTACTACACCATTTCTGACATGCAAGTAGTGTGTACTTTATCTAATTGAGAGTTACCATTACGTGGGATTCCACACCTTTTTGCCTACTGTTAGTAGATTTCACAGGGAGTCAGTGGGGCACAGTTAACATTTGTTTGCAAATCAGGAAGATGCCTGTAAATCAGTCATAGTTGCGAGGTCTGGCATCTTACCTATTCAAATATGGCGGTGTTTATCCTGCTCTGACAGTGTGTGTGGTTTGCAAGGTGCTACTGTCACATTATTACCTACTAGCATGGCTGTTTCTCATATCACACTAAGGTAATGCAATTCCACAATAATTGCCAATAAAGATACAAGAAAAGCTTTGTGTAATAGCCTTCCTATATTCCCTTTACATTCAGTCCTACTATTTCATGATATATTGCTTTCAGCACAAAGTTCTTGTATATCAGTCATGACTTAGTGGTAAGTCATAAAGACTAGTCTTTCCAAGGTCCTGGGTTCAAGACTGACAGAGGAATTTTATTTTGCTGCTGAGCAGACTACAGGCCTTGTCATTCAGAGTGACTAAGGCACTTTTAAGCAGTTGTAAGCAGGTTAGCGCTGGTTTGCGCGGAGCTCATGCATGCGCAGTGCTGCTTAGCTTCACGCACACACGCTTAGCTAAGCGCACACAAGCGCACACCTGCTTACTACTGCTTAAAAGTGCTTACTCTCGCGCACACTCGTGCTAATTTCTTTGAAAGAAAAGAAAATGGGGAGATAGGAAAGTGGTGAAAAAGGAGGCACAAAGAGGGTAGGACAGTAGGAAAACAAGCTCGGGATTTGCAGGAAGGATGTAGGAAAGGCCCATAGCTGCCCATTTCTTTATCAGCAACAGCTGTGCATATGTGTGTAATTTGGTGTGAAATTTGAAACCTTCCACCCCTGAGAGATGGGTGAGGACAACAAAATCTGTTGCACGGCCAATTGTAATTACCAGTTGACATGTCCAGCAGACATGTCTGCAAAATGGGCAGCTATGTATGGGGTGTAATTTTTTTGTGGGAACAGAGTGCCCTTTTTCTATTTTATTTTCAGATGAGAGTGGAATGTGAGGTACAGGAAGTAGGTATATTTGGGGAGGAAGGTTGGGGAGGTTAACAGACAAGACAAACAAGCCGTATACAGGGGCGGAGTATGACACATGTGGGGGGGTGAACACAATTGACGGGGATGGATGTTTGGATATCGCGAGCCCATGAGCCCACAGATGGCAACAGTGGAACTGAGATCCCCACCCATGAGCAGTTGCCACTGCGCCTTCACCGCCCAGAACGGGGCTGTGCTGGGGGCTGTGTAGGATGGGCAGGTACACCCGTGAGTTGCGCCACCCGTGCCTCAAGCTGGCGTAGGGGTTCAAGCACAGAATGCCTGATCTCGCTACGCACCACAGACCGGACACTTTGGAGGGTGAGTAGACGTTCTCCTCCGGCCACACTTGCAGAGGAGGGACAAGCCCCATCCCCTGCAGCGCTTCCACCTGAAGGTGGCACAGGGCCACCGGAGGAGGTTCCAGCCTGGGCACTAGTGCCAGGTGCACTCGCCAGCTGAGGTGGGAGAGGTGAGTCTGCTGGAACCCGCCTTCCCTGTTGTCTTATGTTTAGCAATATTTTATGACATTTTGGGTTAGTAACAAACAATACCATTCAAAATTAGTTGTAACAGCATGCATCAGTATTCCCATTACCAAACACCCATGAATTCCAAACATTGAACAGCAAGCATAACACATGCATATTTTGAACAACAGTACACAATCCAACAGCATGCAGGGTTGATTGATGGCAACAGGCCATCAGGTTTGGATATGTGAACAGGGCACATGCATCAACGTACATGCAAATATGTATGAACCAACAGGACAAATGTCCATGGGAATTAATTGTGTATACACATACCCAGTTTGGTGTGGAATGGCATTATTTGTGAAAATAGGGTAGGGTGAAGAAATATTTCATTAACACCTTCAACTTCCTATACATATGCTGTACATTTCTAGTAGCTGCAGATATATATACCCTACAGGTCTTAGTACAGTTTCCTATATGTAACCTTAGGAATGTTGGTGATGGGAATGTTACTGCTACATTAATATACATTGCATTTTTATTCATACACGTTCATATCTGGCTGTGTTCAGGTACAGCATCCTGCTACATTTGATTTATATGGCTCTACACAACTGTGGATGTTCAGTATTTCATACAACCATACTATCTCCATATTGCAAGGGTACAGCAACATATCCAAATTGTGGGACAGACACATTCCAGCTTCAGTACTTTATTACAAACATTTCACTCTTTTGTTGTGGCTGTCTCATTCATTTCATTATGTACAGACTGCAGTATAAATTTATTCAAGACTTATTACAGCTTTCTTGGTCGATTCATACCTCTTTCTCACACTCTCACTTGTTTTATTTTTACAATTCAAGATGGTACTTAATTCTAGGCATTATTAACATTTCTTACTTGGTTACAACAATCCTTTCCAACAGACTCACTTGTTTCACATGGCAGATTTTAAAAGGGGATGTATTTGACACATGTCTATCATGTTTAGCTTGTTTACCAGTAATTTTCAGGCTGATATTACAATACAGGTGGAAAATCTCTATTTCAGACTTGTTTAATTTTTATTTCTGGATAAGAGGCTGCATCACTTATCTAATCATACAGTACTAGCAGAATCTTTCTTCTAGTGTTATTTGAACTTTATTAATATGTAACAACACTGAACTCTTTTACAAGCTGTCTCACTTATATTCTATAACAATTACAGCAAAATAATTACTAACCTGCTTGGTGGCGCAACCGCACCAGCCTATCACCATAGGCTCGCCGATTCGCAGAACGCACACCTGCAGCTGTAATATAAATGAAGTAATATTGGAACATACATCTCCATAATATCAGCTAGGATAATTTCTTACATACTTAATTACATGGATACTTACTCAGTAGTGGGGCATTGGGCATTTGCCAGGCCTCCTGGATCCAACGGTTCAGTTGGTCCTGCTTATGTCTCTTCAGATCTGCATGGTGGTGACGGACCTGTTCACCAGTCCTTGGTATGCCTGTGGCACTGGTGAGATCATGTGCCAACCAGTTCCATGCCTCTGCCTTGTACGCACCCCAGGGAACCTGGCCCTGCATGAGTTGAGCCTCATGATCGTGGACTAGGAGCCAAACCATATATTTGGACTCCTCAACACCCCACCTCTGTGATCGGAAGTGACTGCCCTCTCCTACACCTGCCATCCTGACTGCAAATAGGTTCCACAATCAGTTATGCTGCGTATTCCCGCCTATGGGGCTTATATATGCCGTTTTTCCCGCACTTATCTGTGATTGGCCATTTTGGAAATGTATCAGCTTAAGAAAACCTGCTTTGTCATGCTTCTATTTTCATTCTTTCCTATATATATGCTAATACTGCATTTCTCAGTACAACTGTCATGACTTAGTGGTTCAGTACTTTGACTATGATGCACAGTATCCTGGGTTCGAGCCTGGGCATTGCTTTTTTATTTTACTACTGTCTAGACAGGCTAGGAGGTGTGTCTGTGTAAAGGCGGCTTTGATACAGCTTGCTCAACATTGCCCACCGGTAAGCCAGTTGGCACGCTGCGCAGCTCCGCGCAAATGGCTCACGCTGGTTAACGCATTATTTGGCTATGAGCACGCATATTACACTGTGTGAAATGTTGCTCAACTATGGGCACACAGTTTCAGCGTGTTAAAGCACTGGTCAACTCCGGGCACTCATATTACACCTGTTAAACCACTGCTCACCTGCTGGCAGTCATACTCAGCTTGTTAGAGCGCTGCTCAGCTATGGGCACTTATAAAATTTTTTTTTTTATTGTGTCAGATTTCTTCAAAAATACATGGCTCATTTCATTACATTTTACTTAAATTATAGTTATATATATATATATATACATATATGCCAGGGGATTGTTTTGTGCTTATTTCACTAAAAATAGAAAATGATGTTGTTGGGGCTCGAACCGTGACTACCTCCTCTTTGGCCGACGTCTCTACCACTGCGCTATTGCTACTTGGTTTAATTTGCATATTTAGATCTTATATGCTTTTCCAATGACTGCTAACTGTGGCTGAGCGAAGGGCACACCCGCGCAAACGAGCGCAATTACGGGCAAACATTTTTAAAATTATAAAAAAAAAATGAAACTGTTGATTTTTACATTTTACATTACAGTTGGGTTTATAGTCTGTGGGGGCATGTGTGCTGTTGTGTTTCTTGACATTTCCGCGGACTCGCTCGTGGGAGTTTACTTTCAGGACTCTGACTCTTCTGGGGCGTGTCCCTTTGCAGAACTCGCTGTGCGGACACGCCCCCTACTTTCCTACACGGACCGTGTTAGCCTAGGGTGTGATTCAGCATGCCCTCATGAATATGCATGGCATGCTGACATCACACCGTTTAACTGCAGCCTCCATGTAAGACATATTAACTCTTACACAGAGGTTTCGTAAATCCTGCCCCTTGTCTTTTGATTAGCATTCAACAAGTGAAAACTGTCACAGATTCTGATACATTCAGCTTAACAAGATTTTTCATTTTTTTATTACTATTACATTTGCTAACCAGATAAGTGAGCGGGTACAAATATTCTTTTCAAGCACTACCTGGGTCACATGGGACATAATATTAAAAATATTGAGGATTAATATAGAGAGTAATCTCAAAAAAAGACGAGACAATAATAATGAATATATACATTCTGCAATCAATAAAAATAAAATTTTCACAATAATTTAAGAAGTTTTTAAGACAAGGGACCAAATTCCAAAAAAAATATTTCAGACAGTGCAGCATGCCGAAGGAAACTTCAGTGCATGAACAGCAGACACAGTTCCATAATGAATGCTAAAGCAAGCCTTTGGAATTATTTGCTTAATGTAGGATAATTACAAAATCTGTGCACACCCGCCAGATTCCAAATCAGAGCAAGCACACCCAATGCAACTTAAATGTGACAAAGTGCTTCTCCGACAACTTTATCAAAGTATTCTCCAGAGGCTACATCTATTACCATGAGAGAAAGCTTTTTGTAACAGAATCCTGTGGGATCTACAACATTAACAAAAAAACACACACACACAAACACACACACAACTGGCATGGAATGCATTACAGTAGGCTGGGGTACTGACAACAATAGAGGAATATCTGGCAATGCTTCATAGAAAGCAGCCAGCTAGACACCATGCCAGGCTACATCTAAGTCAGCACTCTGAGCAAGAAATAATCGATAGGTACTGATTTGATAGGAAACTGGTGCTGGTTATGTGCAACATGTGTCCTGCACATTTATGCACAAATCTTACAGAGTAACCCCATACCAGTCAGAACCAAAGTATGCCTGAGACTAGGTATAATGGCATCTGGGACAGTTCAACAGCATATGGTAAATGCAGTAGGAGTGTCACAGACAGCTGCCAGTCACATATTCACCCAATTCCTGTCAGCAATCTGCATCAGTGTGAATGAGTATATCCACTTTCCGTCAACAGTCATAGAGAGCAGGAATGTCATGCACCATTTTTATGCCATTGCCAACAGCCCTGTGTACTCAGTGCAATACTCTGCACCTACATTCCTAACAAAACCCCTGCAGTACCTGAAGCAGAAATCTACATAAATAGAAATGGGTGGCCATCCCTGAACAACCTGGTGGTGTGCACAGCAGATGCCATCATAAGAAACATAATGATGACACACCCTGTGAGTGTACATTATGCCGCTATATAGGGAGAAAGTGGTCTGAGGGCTGCCTTCCAAAATGGTGAAATACCCAAGGCACTACTGCTTGGTACATGCAGCTATGCTGTGAACTGAATACAAACCTGTCAACAGTATGCATGATGACAACATATGTGTCATGTCCTTCCCACCAACAGGTGACTGTGGTTATCCACTAGAGCCATGGCTAATGACACCATATAAAGTCCCATCCAACCCTGAATATAATAGATCAGGCACTGCAACAAGAAACAGCATTGTGCATGAGCTTGGCATGCTAAAATCCAGATTCTGATGTCTGGACACATTCAGGGACTCACTGTAGCACTGCTGTAAGACCACCATAACAAAGCTTTCAATAGAGCATGCAATAGACAGCACACTGTCATGCTTTGCCAACAATGCAACCATGATCTCACCATGTCTGTTCGTCTGACTTTTGTGTAACTGGTGTACACACAGCTGATGTACTTCATTATTAGTGGCACAGGCAAGTGTATGTAGGCCTGCTATATGATGCCACTGGGAATGTTCATTCGTCTGTAATAGTAAGAGACACTTTCTGACACATGTTCATGCACAGCAGCAACGGTCCCACATGTCTTGTGATGGGCAATACTTCTCAGTTGGGGGGAAGAGTCACCTTCTTTACCTGACTCTGCATGAAGCACTGGCTCATGGGCATCATCATGCCTGGAAGCAGGTATCACCATGTCATCAGAATGTTTGGCCACTTTGTCCACCATATCTGAGGTTACAGCATGATCCACACAGCTGTCCCTTTCCTGGCCGGACAATAAACCTAAATCTGTTGCCTGTCTGCCATGGGCTGTGCTATCTCAGTGAGGCACATCACATCCCAACTCAGAATCAGTGGACAGGCTACTGGAGGATATAGGCAGTGGACGGAATAGAAGAAGAGACTGATGAAACAGGTTACATACATACACAAACAGCACATGATGCAGCTTAGTAATGACATATGGGCCAACTATATAAATACAATGTTAATGTGGATATGGACTTACCAGGATGTCGTGCCTGGACAAGGTTCATGGACCCTGTTTTAAAGACAGACTTCATGGGTGCTACATATTGACAATTGGGAGTAAAAGAAAAGGAAAACATACATGACATCCTGTAGGGACTCCACTGCCAGAGGTGAGGTTTGAACTGAAACTATCATGGGGAAACATGTAAATCAATATATCATCAGTAAGCACATAGCAGCTATCATGTCACATTCTGTGAGAGATCTAACACATTGAAGATACTGTAGACATATACCATTTGGCCAAGGCTGATGTGAAGATTGCTGTTGTCCTAGGCATGTGAAGAAGAACACAGTAGTCATGAAGTACACATACATCATCATCATCAATACTGACATGCATCAAACATGTGAAATGTCATAACAATTGCATCATCCCTGTGTGGGGACTGTATCATCTTTCGCAATGTAAATTTGTAGTATGACACAAGCTTCAACATGTGGGAATTCTCCATAATTGTGATCACATGCAGAGGCACAGGGCAACTATAGTACAAACTAACATGATATGCAGACACTTATGTGACAAACAGTGAATGTGTTGTCCACGTCCCTGTGTATGAAAAAAGCATCATGAATATTATACATCACAGATGTGCTAAGATTTGCTGTACCCTATAAACAAGGTATCCATCTGTGCTCAGATTTGCTGTACCCTATAAACAAGGTTCAAACCTTACCTGGTCTGTCTGTAGGTGCATCTGCATGGGCCATGTCTTGTGATGATGTATCTGTAATTATCAATGGCATAAACAAATCGACAAGTGAGCATAATTCCCTGTCATGATAGGTGACAGAGGCAGAGAAAGCTTGGATCACAATAATAGTATATGGAGACACTTGAATGACAAACTGAACATGTTGTCTAGATGTCTGTGTATATGGAAAAAAGCATCAAGAATATCATACATTGCAGTTGTGCTCACATTTGCTGAACCCTCCAAACAAGTTGGCCTTCCATACTGTTCTGTCTGTAGGTATATCTGCATGGGCCACATCTTGCTATGATCTATCTGTAATTTACAATGACATAAACAAATCAAAGTGTGGACGTAAGTCACTGATATGACAGGTGTCAGAGGCACAGAAGGCTATGGATCACAATAATAGTCTATGGCAACACTTATGTGACATGTGCTGCTGCTGTGCAGATGTTGATAGACTTAATCAATTGAAAGAGACTAACATCATAGATGATACTTGAAGTCTTAGGTGTATATTGTGTTAACACAATATGGAATAACACTTACATTGGGAATCCATGTACTGCGCATGACCATGTTCTTAATGCAATTCTGTTGTTGAACAAAGAAATATGGCAAGACATTAATAATTTGGATATACCGGGAAAGACTAAGGAAGTGTATATTCTGCAATGGTTTAAAATGTATGACTTACATGTACTTCCTGGTATACTGTTTTCAATACCTCCATCGGTATACAATGATTGTAACTAGTGGTATGATATGATGCCAGGAACACCATGATCTCATCCGGGGGAGTCAATGGTGGCCTACCTCCCATGGTATTCCTTGCCCCCTCATAGTGGCATATTAGTTAGCTGCAAAGAAGATCATGTCCAGGCCACATCAATAACATGCATCATGTGATTGATTGTGACCACCTACAGCATTCATCATATTCATCAGTTCTGTCCAAACCTTATTCCTTCACATGGTTTTCCTGTCCATCTGAGGAGGCTGCAGCCATGCTGGTGAACAGCCTTGACTATAATTTCATTCTCATGAAATTGTCATCCCTAGTTTGGTTTGATATCTGGAAGACATTGTTATATGCACATTTATATATTTTATGGAGGGTCACAACAGACATGCTGATTTTATAATCATTTGTCAAGGTTCTTGATCTGCTCTTCATATTGATACGAGTTATATAAAATATTTCTTTATCATGTATATTACTGTTATGTATTAAAGAGCATAATATATATGAAAACAATGTCTAAATATATAACAATACATTACATTATTGGTATAGGTCATATATACTATTTGAACCCATTGTAGAGGATATTACAACAACTAAGGGACAATCACACAACCCTTGAGCCACACACTCATTCAATTGTCCATTAAGATAGTAAACAGTGAACAGTCCAATCCATCCTCATGTTGTCTGTATCAGATTGAATGTACTAACAACTACTGCTATATTACTAAGGCTCACAGAGTATCTGTAAACTATACAGTAAATGTACAACTTATGAAAGCCCTCGGATTTTATCATTCTCCATAAGCATAACACAGACAATGTAGGTTGATCACAATGAACTACATATTATGCATTTATTACTGCTTGGTAGTATCCTGATTAAATTGTAACTGTTATTCTAAGTCTTTTGGTTATTGCATTTGGGCTTCAGACCAGTTGTTTTACATTAAGAAGGTTTGTGGTCTGCACTGTTGTGGCAGGACAGGTAGCTTACATCCTTCTAAGTTGGGAACTGCTGATTGAAGGCTCAGTGTCTGTTATGTAAAAGTGTATTTGTTCTGGTTTAAGCACTTGGGCTCCAAGCCGGTTATTTTACATTAAGAAGGTTTGTGGTCTGCACTCTTGTGGGAGGAGAGGCTAGATTCTACCCTTCTGAGCTGGGAATTTCTGGTTAAAGGCTTACTGTGCCTGTTCATTTGAACTGTTTTTTTCTGATATTGGTGTGCCACGTCTGCTGTAGCATAGACTAGATTCAGGCCTGCTGAATCTAGCTTTGTTTGTATAACTTGAGCACTAATCCAGGCCATCTTTTTTGGAGAAGGTTCCCCTTCACCCTAGTGGCAGGAGTGTGCGGTTAGAACTTGTGAGATTGAAGACTGCTGGAACAGGGCTCATTTCTGAGTTTTTTTACTGGTTAATTGGGTAATTTGTTTAAATCAGTTTTCTCATTTTCTATTGTTATATATATATAAAAAAAAATTTGCACTTTATTTATCTGCTTTAACTGTCATTAGCAGACCGGAGTTCTGCTGTGGTTACCCCTTGCTGGGAAAAGCCAAAAGACAAACATTCATCTGCTTTTACTGTAATTGTGTTTCTTCCCACTTTATTACCTTATTTTGCTTGTGCTTCTTCTTAAAAGTACTCAATTGTATTATTATGCTGCAGTTATTACTGCTTGGTAGTAGCCTGATTAAATTCTAACTGTTATTCTAAGTCTTTTGGTTTAAGCATTTGGGCTTCAAACCAGTTGTTTTACATTAAGAATGTTTGTGGACTGCATTGTTGTGGCAGGATAGGTAGCTTACATCCTTCTAAGATGGGAATTGCTGATTGAAGGCTCAGTGTCTGTTATTCTAAAAGCACATTAGTTCTGGTTTAAGCACTTGGGCTTCAGGCCAATTATTTTACATTAAGAAGGTTTGTAGTCTGCACTCTTATTGGAGGAGAGGCTAGATTCTGCCCTTCTGAGTTGGGAATTTCTGGTTAAAGGCTTATTGTGCCTGCTTATTTGATCTGTTTCTTTCTGAAATTTGTGTGCCTTGTTTGCTGTAGCCCAGAAGTTAGTAGTTTATTGGCAATTTTGGGTAATTTTTATCTCGTTCATTTCCCTGCTATAAAAACCGCATTTGTGCGGTTTTGCGCTCCAGGCAGTGCTGGTTAGCTAGGATTAAACTATTCCCGGCTCCACGAAGTCTGCTCTTCAATTTTTCCCTTGAAACTAGACAAACTTTCAACTTAAGCGCTCAAACCATTCCTTTCACAGCCCAGCACTTGCTCAAAACTCATACCAAGCACTAATTAACCCTAGCACTAGACCCCCTATACTGTCCAGAAGGACAAGGCTCTCTATTCGTCCCTACCAGCTAATCAGTAAAACAGCTCACTTTACCTATTCAGGCATCTCCAAAGGGCAGTTTCAGGTGTACTCTATAGTCAAACTGGTGAATCTGGGCATTTTGAGGCAATGTTACAACTGCCTCATGTACACAGACAACCCTTTCCTCCTACCACCAAACACTAATATATGCAAGAGATGCAATTATACAGCCAAACTGGAGGCAAAGCTCTTTCAACCCAAGACTGGAACTGACAGTCAATAGGAGAAAGAAAATACTTGCAACACACCACCAGTTTCACATAGACCTACTAAACCTACACCGGCAAATAACAAACATAAATACATGAAAACATACACGGAGGATCTAAATAAAAATCTGCAAAAGCAACAGAGACCTCCAAAGCAGACACCCAAGCAACCTCCACACTCCATCACAAACCATGAAAGACATACTTCACATAATCAGTGTGCCATGCAATGACAGCCCTTAAGGCAAAATAACATACCCAACACACTAGTAATAGGCGACTCTATAGTCAGACACAATGATGTCCCACTAACTAAGCTGGACAAGGAGAAGGTTACAGTTAGCTGCCTGTCAGGTGCCAGGATCCGCCACATAACACAAGCACTCAGGTCATTCCAGAACAAGTGCAAATATGACTTGTCATTGTCCATATTGGTGTGAATGACCTGAGACATACCTCCCTGGACTGCATGAAAAGAGACATCGAAGAGCTCTCTGATCACGTAGTCCAGGCCGGTATGACCCTGACCCTGAGTAGCATCCTGCCCACACCAAGAATGATGCCACAGTATAAAGAAAAAAATTATCAATTTCAACAATTAGCTAAGTTTCTGGTGTCATTCAAAGGAGAGCCAGTATCTGGCCACCTGGGATGATATGCTCGAAAAGCCACGTTGCTTCGCAAGAGATGGCTTGCACCTGTCACCCTTAGGCTTTTGAATACTGGCCAAGGCTTTTGCTGTCCCCATAGTGCCTTTTTTAGGCAAGGCTCAAAAGACAAACCCACCACCGTAAATAGTACAAGTAACCAAAAACTGAGGGTAATGCTACTCAACGCCATAAGTCTAAACGTCAAAATGCATGCACTCAAGGCACTCCTCAGTATGGAGAACATCGATATCTGTGCAGTAACAGAAACCTGGTTTAAGGCACCAGAGAGCACCCCAGCACTACCAGGCTATAACTCATACTATACTTTTCGGCTACAGAACCCGGACCGAAACACAAAAGGTGGGGGTGTATCCATATTCATCAAGGATACCCACACCTCCAGGTTAGTGGCACAGCACAATGCCTCAGAGATCATCCATGTGCAACTAACAATGGTCAAAACTGCAATTCAAATTGTAGCTTGCTACAGATCACCCACTATGACCCAGGACCCCCATTCCACGTTTCTGGAGACACTGGAAAAAATGAAGGTCCTACCAAACGCCCTAATATTGGGTGATTTCAATTACCCAAACATTAACTGAGAACTACTCAAGTACTAACTCCCTTGCCCAATGCTTCCTGGAATTTATAAACTCGAACGCCTTGGATCAACTGGTCAACACCCCCACCATAGGTGACAACATATTGGACCTGGTCATCACCAACATGGGCGACCAGTATTCTACACAAGAGGTCAAACCCTCGCTGGTTAAATCAGACCATAGGCTAATCACTCTGGATATCCACATTCTGCCCCCACCCCCAATCAAGAAAACCACAGTGAAAAACTTTTCAAAAGCAAACTTCACATTACTTAAGACCAAGGTGGAAAGGTTCTCAGCCCCCATGCTAAAAGACAACGCTGTCCAATCTGCTGAATCCCTTACAAAGGCACTCTATGAGCACCTGCAAGAATGCATGGACCGTGCTATCCCAAGCAAAACCAAGACTCACTCCTCCAAGAAAAGGAAACCAGTCTGGTGGACCTCTGCCATAAACAAGCTATACAATAGAAGGAGGAAACTACTGCAGAAAAGAGTAAAATCCCAAGAAGGAAAGACATCCCTGATCAGTATCAGCAAGAAGCTATGTTCCCTCAAAAAATCATCCAAGTCTAGCTTCGAAAGAAAAATTGCCAAGGACTCCAAAAATAACCACAAAGCATTCTTTAGCTATGTCAAGAACCTAAGTGGAAACTCTCAGATTTGCTCTGAGTTAGTGCAGAATGGCACAAAACACACTGAACTGACTGATATTGCCAACATTCTGGCAGACAGGTTTAGTGCAAACTTCACCCCCTCTCACCCTCTAAAGGGCCCATAACCATACCATAAGAATGTAGTTCCCCGGCAATCACTGACACACAGGTTAAAACAGCCCTATCCAAAGTCAAAAATACAGCTTCAATGGGACCAGACAGTGTCCCAGGTTGTGTCTTACATGAGTTCCAAAATGAACTAACCCCTCACCTAAACACACTGTTCAAACTTAGCCTCTCAACAAGCTATGTACCCATAGAGTGGCACACAGCAACAGTTATCCCACTCCACAAAGGTGGAGCCACAATGGACCCCGGGAACTATCACCCGATAAGCCTGACTAGCCTGGTCTACAAGGCTATGGAGCACATCATCATGGAATTCATTAACAGAGACACTGGGAATATTGAAACATTGGACCCTATCCAGTTTGGCTTTGTTAAGGGCAGATCATGCCTTCTAAACCTGATGGACTTTTTTGAGACAGTTTCCAAGGCTTTAGATGAGTGAAAGGAGGTCCACATGGCCTACCTAGACCTTGCAAAGGCTTTTGACACCATTCCCCATTCTGGTATTATAGACAAGCTCACCAGCTTGAACATGAACCCCTACGTCACGAGATGGGTTGCCAATTGGCTCATGGATGGAACCCACACAGTGAGAGTGGCAGGCTCTAGGTCCAACTCTAAACCAGTTACAAGTGGCGTCCCCCAGGGCTCAGTCCTGGGACCCCTGCTGTTCGGTATATACTTCTCAGAGGTACAGACAAGCACAGGAGGACTATGGCTGACTAAGTTCACAGACGACTGCAAACTGGGGGCCATAATTGACTCTCCAGCTGATACAGACATCCTCCAGAAGGGTCTCACTGAGATGGATACCTGGTGTCAAAATCATGGCCTCAAGCTAAATGCCAAAAAGTGCATAGTCATCCCCTTTGGAAAAAACTAAATACCCACAAACTACCACATATGTAGTAGTCCCCTAAATAAAGAAAATGTAATAAGGAATCTGGGGACCCAAGTAGATAGTGATCTCTCCTTTGATAATCATATTTCCAGGGTGGTTAAAAAATCTTTCTATGTGGCACACCTAATTACAAAAGGGTTCACATCTAGAAAAAAAGAGGTTATTGTGCCCCTCTACTCATCACTCATCAGACCCATCATAGAGTACAATGCCCCATTTGGGATGTACCTTACAAGACACCTGCAGCAGCTGGAAAGACCACAGAAGTACCTCACCAAGAGGATTACTGGCCTCAAACATATGCCTTATGCAGCCCGAATGAAGAAACTCCAGCTGTTCTCGGTTGCATACCGCTTACTCAGGTGATCTCTGCCTGACATACAAGGCCATGTCCAACCCAGAATTGATGGACATGCTCCACCTAAAAAAAAACAAATCCCCAAGAGACACATGCTCTAGGGATCTAAACCTCACCACAACGATAAATAGGAATTGCTGGAGGGATAGATTCCTGTCCCAGAGACTCTGCATGCTTTGGAACAGGATTCCAATCTACATTAGGCAGAGCCCCTCACTAACACTCTTTAAGAGAAACCTTGACGAGTGGATGGGAAACAGAAAATTTCCCCGGGGATCACTGCAGTGGCTTTGCTGGACAGAGGCACAGGGAACTAATGGCTCTGCTGGACTGAGGCACAGGGAACTAATCTAAGGGGGCTGTGAAAGCCAGCACATTCTGGCTAGGCTTATAGATGCCCTCGGGCAGATAGCCTAGTACTTACCTATGAACCTATGAACCTATTATGTATTCATAAGCATCAGAAAGTATCATAAATTATTAACATACAGCTTACAGAAGCCCTTAGAATTCATCATTCTCCTTAAGCATACCAGATACAGTCAAGGTGAACCAGAATTTACTATGGATAAAATTTTATGCCCTCTTCATACTGTTTTTACAGAGTCTGTTTGCTTTTAGCCCTATATGGATCTGCATGCATATTGCTCAATCCTACAACCACCCATTATGTGACAGACAGCTTGTATTACAGACATATTTGACCAAAGGAGGCTTGCCAATGTGTATAATTTGAATTATAAACATTAATTCTAAAACAGATATGTAATCACAGTAGTATATTCCCAGACAGCAATACTATCTGTGACAGCTTACCTTTGAAGCTAGCTGTAACTCAGCTACTCCTCACAGTGAGTACACCTATATGCATTTTCCAATACCATTTCTTCCCTAAATAATGAGATTAATGATATTCATTAATATTTACTGTTTTGAAGTTCCATCTGTACACATCCATATAACATCTAGAAATTTGGCACAGTAACCGACAGCTTGACGTAACAAAATGGTACTCTGCACAACTACGCAATAGGTACCAATAATGTCACTATCGGTGACATGAGCCTGATGGCCTCCAACAGTCTAATACCATCTTACATGCACTAATTTTAAAATTTGATTTGGATACATTTACTGGTTTATAACATTGCTACCTGCAAACTCAGTGAGACCTCAATTAGCATTCATCAAAAGGTATGTTTTTGGAAGATTTTACCTTCAACAGTGAAGATGAAAACTAAGAGGGTGCTTCTGCATGTCTAGGCGCTGAACTGGACTGAGGAGGAGATCACTCAAATGCTCACTGTCTATGTTGTCATGAGCATAAGATGTGAACACATGCAAAGAACTTTGATATAATAGAGATTTGGAACTGGACTGCGAAGGAGCACCACAGATGGACTGGGATTTTTCAAACTGGCATGCAAATCCATCACTGAAATGATGATTTACATCAGAAAGACACTGAGGATCTTCACCAGAGAGTTGCAAAGGTCTGACACTACCCTGCAGATGCCTACAGTAAGATTCATAATCCACACATTAACACCTACATCATAGCAAATGTGTTTCATAGCTGCATGTGTTTATGGGACTATTTAAATTTAATTTCATGGATGTCTGTACTCATAAGAGTAATGTTAATGTACTTAACATTATAATCATATAGGTTGTGAATAATATGCCATAAATATCCCTATTACAAGCAGGAGTGTGTAGTTATGGCAATTAAACCAACTAGATAAGCAGTGAGTCATAGTGAGTGGAGATTTGGGTTCAAAGCTTATTGTAGGTCATTTTATAAATATTGCTGTTTATTTAGTCAATAAGCAATTTATGCCCTCTTTTGGCAACGTTACAGTACTTCTTTTCTAAATATATAGAACAACCATATTTCACTGATGCCTATAGATCTTACGCTTCGGATGACTATGATTTCTCCGTTGTCCATAGCGGTTCAACAAGCATCGCACAGTATAGTTCTGAACATGTGATTGCTGAGTAATACAAGTATACATTATTAGTCTCTGCAAATTAAACACACTGAAATAGTACTGCTATATAACAGAATTTATTGTTATGCTATAGAAATAATGTTGTATAGTGGACAGCATTGTGCTTTCTCTTAACTCAACTGGTTAAGCTCTAGGTCAGTGTGAATGCTTTATGAATGCATCTGTGTTCAAATCCAGGTATGGAGTATTTGGATATCAATTTTCATAGTTATACATTTGGCAGATATGTGAAGTAATTGCTTCTGCAGATATGCAGTATAGCTTTTTACGCATCTAGTAATTATGTAGTGCAATTAATGTCTATAGCACTTAGACCTCAGATAACATCTGACCACATTTCTCCATTATCACTAGATTCTAGATTCTAGAAACATTCATTTGTAATTCTCTATAATGGGATGGTGTCTCCTAGCTTAGCTCATTAGGCAACAGTCCAATATGAATTCATCAGTGATAAATGTGGGTTTGAATCACTGATGATATTTTGATATTTTGATATTTCAGAAATGACAAGAAGGACAGATATGGCAGGTATTTCTTTGTTTAGTTATGCAATATAGCTTTTTCAAATGTCAGGTATGAAGGAGGTGAATTAAAACCTGTAGTGTGTACTTCTCTGATAACTACGAATATCTCTGTTATTCCCAAAGATTCTAGAAATCTCATTTCTGTCACTATGGCTGTATGTGTATCTCATTCTCTGATAACTACGAATATCTATGTTATTCGCAAATATTATAGAAATCTCATTTCTGTCACTATGGCTGTATGTGCATCTCATTTCCAGTACACACACACACTCACACACACACACACACACACACACACACACACACACACACATATATATATATATATATATATATATATATATATATATATATATATATATATATATATATATATATTAGCTGTACATGTGTAACAGCATAATGTAATCAACTGTATTTTAACATTGACTGCTCTCCAAAGTAAATTAAATGGTGATGTATGCTCCAACAGTGATGAATATGTCTTTCAGTCTATAGATTTTTGTCAAGTGCATACACAGGTTCTGTTGCAGTGCCTGAGACTCTCAACTCTGCATTGTTACAGTTTTTGGTTAGTGCTGTGACCAGTGAGCTGATACAGTCAGGACTACATGATGTTGTATTTCAAATGCAAAGCACGTGTTTAAAGTGGTCCTTTAATTTTACTGGTCCTTATATTTATAATCAAAATGCCATGTCTTTGAGTATTCCCTGCATAGTCATCCAGTTCAGTTATTTAGCTTCCATAAATCAATACCAAGATAGCTAGGATGGATTTGCTAAGTAGGTAGGTGCCAGGGTTACAGTGTGGTCTTTTGTGACAGTTACAGGTTCAAATCTCTACTTTTCCAGTTTGTTTAAATTGCCCCTCATGTGTAACGTATTGACAGTTACACAGCAATAATTAAATGTGAACTTGTATGTCATATCTAGGGTATAGAACATGTGATGCTCTATATTCTTCACAATTAATTTTTACATAGCAAACAATATGGATTCAACTGACAGAATCCTCTGCGGCAGTAATACATCTTTTTTTTTTTCCTTTTTGCAGGTGATGAGAACAGAGCCAGGAATCGCACCCTGGGTGCATTGAGTAGATGCACAGGCTGGAGGAACAGTGGAGGAAGAGAGGTATAGAATCAGGCAGACTAAAATGAATGCAAGACTATCTATAAAATGGGACTATATTAGATATTCAAACGCTTAAAAGTTCTAATCACTAGAGAACGATCGAACGCTTAAATGTTCGAATATACATAAAAATTAAAAAAAATAAATAAATAAAAAAAAGAAAAACTAAAGGGTGTAAGCAGGGGGCAAGCCCCCCTGCATTGCCCACACCGCCCGCTACATAAATATACCAACTCCAAGATCGCACTACAGTGTAGGAAATGGGAAAATTTCAGTTTTTGCACTGTAGCACACTGAAGTGCAATCTTGGAGTTTGTATATTTAAGTAGCGGGGGTGTGGGGGGTGCAGGGGGGCTTGCCCCCCTACTTAAACCCTTTACTTTTTTTTTTTTATTTAATATTCTTTTTATAGATATTCAAACTTTTAAGTGTTCGATTACTAAAGTTCGTTCTTTAGTGATTTGAACTTTTAAGCATTCGAATATCTAATATAGACCCTATAAAACATCTGCAAGGTAACTGCAATAATCATTGATTTCATGTGAATAACATTATAGATTTAATGTAAAATTTCACATTTGAGTTGCAAGCAGGTTATGTTTGAGAAAATAATTATTTTGTTTTTAATCACAACGTAAATGACCAACATATGTGACTCATACTGCTTTTACAGGGACTGTTTTTACATACAAGCTCTTTTTTTGAAGAGTAGGTGATGGTAAGCTTGTATGTCTAGCAGTGGTGTTCACTGATGTTACATTGTGCATAAACTGCCTATTCCCTTGCTGAATGGGTGCCTGTTATTTTAACATTTGTAATGAGCTTGGCAGATGATTTTTGGCATGAACTTCAGTTCAACATGTCATGCACTTCTGTAGTAAACAATTTTAATGGATTGCCATCCTTTATCTATAATTAGAGAATGGACTTACTGTACATCAGTACCCTGACTGGAGAACAAATGTAGTCCCCACCTAGTCTGGTTTTATAAGGTCCAGTTTAAAATTTAGTATGCTGAAATTCAGTATTATGGGTTTCAGTCAAGTGACTTTTCAGTCTTTTGATCTCAGTCAAATGCAATTCAGTCAAATAAGGTTTCAATCATATGATAGGGATCTATATATATATATATATATATATATATATATATATATATATGTGTGTGTGTGTGTGTGTGTGTGTGTGTGTGTAAAACACAACAATTTTTACAGAGAGCTCTTTCTCTTGGTGCAATAATGCCCTCCAGGGTTTGTGTTAATGTGTAATTAATTGCCCTTCCAGGGGTGTAGAGGCTGTCTGCCTGTGGTGTTGGGCCTCATAACACCCCTGGGCAGGCATTAATTGCACATTAACACACACTCTGTTGGCATTATTGCTTTCTTACTAAGCACAAACCTAATCCTGTTATTTTCTGTCTGCTTGTTAAATATTTGCTAATCAGCTTTACCCTGTTTGAGTTCATCAGGCACATAAATAAGAATAACTACAAGTACAGGTACTGACAGTTATAAACTAAGTAGGCAGGTAACGTGCTGCCATTTGGTTTATGGTCTAGAAGTTTTTCTGAGGTATTTTACTGCATTTCAATTCTCTGATGCAAGGACGTCAGCCATTGACCATGTTGCATTGCTAATATCATTTGCATACAGTTATTAAGTTTTCCATTGCTTACTTCTTACTATATATTGTTAAGAAATATGTCTTACTTGTGGGATGTCCAAATGACACCTCTATTGTACATAAACCTCAACCACACTTGAGCTTATGTCTGCTATTGACACTCAGGCAGACATATACACAATGGACTGAGGAACTTATGTAGCTCTGTCAGACTGCCTGTTTAATACTGTTGTAAAGTAAATATCAAGGGATTTATATCACAAGCCCTATTCAAAATGTTATGTTGTTAGTGTCACTGTCAGCTTACAGAGTAGCTACTGATTTCAGTGCAGATACAAATTATTGCTGTATAACACACTATCTTGCCATGTTTGTCTTGATATGTTATGACATACATGTGTTTAGTTTTTGTGCATTTGTTTTTCAGAGCTACTGATAGCCATTTTATACTTAAATAGGCAATAATAATATTTTCTCAGATAGACTGTGTATTGGATGACATAATGTAAAGTAATGACACTGTGGTGCACACAGTGGCCCACACATGACCTTCTTTTGATATCATCAATACACATTGATAATAAGACATGGGAATGTTGATTGATCCTGACCGTATACCTGCTACCCTCAGATGATTATACTGTACAAAGTATAAAGACACCTTATGGGCCCTTTCATTTGATAAATATGTTTAAATGACACCTGTATTGTATAGTGATAAATGTTTAGCAAACATGTCACAGTTACAGAATCATATTTTTTATCATGTCAGTGACATAACATACGTTGTTTATTGTATAAACATAAACAGGTGGCCATTATGAACCTATGAGCCTATGAACCATTGTATACTATTTTATGACATGGATGTATTTTGCAAGATTATATGATACAGAACATTTTTTATATTGATATGTATTGAAATGCCTTTTATCACATATGGTGTTACAGTTGCATATGGTTGTATGTTACTGTAAAGTGATATAATGAACCATTTCCACTCATAGATTATGTCAGTTTATTTATTTTATGTAGTTCTAAATTTAGGTGAACGTGGATTCTGTATATTTTTTGAGGTGCTGGGGGTTACCCTTGACAGAACATGAGACCCATGGTGGTTCTGCTATTGGACAATGGAGAAGACAATGTGCTAGACCCCTTCCAGGTCAGTCAGAATCAGAGGACCAGTAGGATGATGAGACTGATGATGAAAAAGAGAGCAGACCAAGACCTGCATAGAGATGTGAACCACCATGGTAGGGAGACAATTTATAGGACCAGATCTGGGAGTGATGGGCATCTTTCAGAGACAAATGAGGGACCTGATGGGGAACTTTTCAGGAAATGGCACAGATTTTGTGTAACTTATTCTGGGAGACTTCATGTGAGATCATTTGTGATGTTTGATCCCATCAGGGTGGGCCCTCAGGACCTTAAGTATTGTGTGTGACATATATTTATGCAATCCTACTTCCATGGCGTTCGTATTTTCACAAATGTAATGTATAGGCAGAATTGTGTAGACATAGCATATTGCTGTCATGCCTAGCTGATATATGTTAGATCATACCCCATAAATATTATGTCATAGGTGGCATTAGTTTGCACATGAAGCATGGCACACATTAATGCAGTGCACATACATTATGCAATTACATTTACATGATGTGCTGTTCTTAATATATATTTTGATCCATAAGGGCAGGGCTACCCCTTACTTGTGTATGTATGTGTGTACCCCTATGTATGCAGTACAGCATAATATTATGTCCAATACAATGTGGCACTGTATGTGGCAGGTCTGACTGTTGCAGCTAACATGATGCAAATAAGATACAGTTGTTCTATTTGTATTGTTCAAGTGTATATGTGGGTTGGATGACAGAAACTCAACAAATGTATAAGTCATATTTTTGCACAAAACACAGAGAGGTGGGTCCATTTGTTTTATTTACATGTTACCTGTGTGTATGCATTGCATCCCTTTCTCTCTTGTTTGTTGCTGCCTTATGTTTGTTAACATGACAGGTCCTTGCTCCTGTGATTTGTGTAAGATTGTGTTGATATGTTGTCACACTGGCACAATAGCTTTTTGCAAGGCTTGTAATGACACATAGTTTGCCATGTTTTATCACATTAGTGTGAGTGCTCTTCATGGCCAGTTATCCTTCACATAATGCATGTTTAATCAGTTTTCCATTACTGTATATACAGTGCAGTTAATGCTTTAGTTAGCATAATTTCTTATCTTACAACATGCATTATCATATCAGCATTAATGCCCATAATTTGGCATTTGGCATAGATATACAATGATTTATGTACATGTACATGTATTTGAATGTAGTATGATCAAGACACAAATGCCCTTGTACATTGGGACTATGTACATTCACTTCATCCATTTTTATATGTAGGACTGTCCTTTGCTCAATCATATACATGGGCAGTTTTATATATATATATATATATATATATATATATATATATATATATATATATATATATATATATATATATATATATATATATTTATATATAGGTCTGAAAAGCCCCTCCTCTGGGCCAGTAATCATGGACCCTCAATCCTCACTATTTACACTGGTGAGGGACATTCACTTGAAACAAAGATAGATACATGCAGTATTTTCAGATGCAGCTTTCTGCACCAAACACAATTTCCATTAAAAGCACACAGAGAACACACTCAGTCCTGGGGCTGGGTTTCCCAGTCTTTCTCTCTCCAGGCCCCAAATAAGACCCCCCCCACTGACACTGCTATAGTTTTGAGTCCTCAGTCGAGTGTTCCAAGCCAAGTCCTCCACCATCATCTCTATGAAACCAGTGCTCTGTGTCCTTTCTCCAAGTAGCTGACCCACACACTCCTTGCACACACACACACACACACACACACACACACACACACACACACACACACACGCACACACGCACACACACACACACACACACACACACACACACACACACACACACACACACACACACACACACACACACACACACCTGGGAAGAAGGGCTGGCACAGATTTACCATACATGCCTCCTCTACCCAGACTATAAGGTAGATACTGTCACCAGAACACTCCAAAGCCAGCTACTCTAAGGATCTTACCACATTATTCAATTATACTTAGTAAAATTAACACTTATACCAATGGTAGTGTTTCCTCAATGCAGCAAGTCTTTCAGGACTACAGTATCACCACATAAATATAAGTAATCTCAAAGGTTAAATGATTCCTAAAAAGACCAGCCACAATGAAAAGTTTAAATATATTTAATAATAAATAATAAAAACAACATAAAAATACTGAATATCTATTTACAATAAACACCAGAGTTTCAACCACAGGAAATATTAAAAATAACAGAGATGGAAAGGTTCACACAGATAAAGAAAAACAATACTTAACTAATCTCATTACATTTTCCTGACTGATCTAAAGAATTAGTGTCCATCATTCACTTACTAGAGCAAGGTAAGATGATGAAGATGAGTGGCCCTTCTTTGTCATGTTTCACAAACAGATTGCCATGAGACTTCTGTCTCATCTAGTATTAAAGCAGGCCAAAACTGCTCTTCACAGCACCCACAATATGCCCAGTAATGACTCTTTCTGCAATTTGTACAGAGTTGCATGTATTGGTTACAGATTTAAATATGATTGTAGATTCTTTTTTATAAGACCCGTTGCTCTTACTACTATTGGAATTGGCTGGGTATCTTTTTTCCACATTGCTCTCATTTCTGCCTGCAAATCCTGATATTTTATGACTTTGTGTTTCTCTGTATGCAAGACACTGTAGTCACTGGGTTACAGTATACAGACTCGCCTTTTCCTTGAGGATCAGCTGCTTTCTTAGCTACCTCCCTCAAGCCTTATAATGTAGGGTCCGAGAGCTGAGCCTGTTTCAGCTCTACCTTTGCGATTCTTCCCAGGTCCCCTTCCACAGGAAGTCTGGTATCCTCTGACAGCAGTGCCTCCCTGTCATCTTGGGTACTACCACTAGCCTCTGCCCTTGCAGTCACCCTGTCCAAGGGAACATCAGTACTTACCAGCAGCTCTGCCTCATGTTCAGGCTCACTGCTACAGGGTAGCTCCCTCCCTGAAATAGCCACATCACCTGTCCTGGCTTCAAGTATGGAATCCCACTGGGTCTCCCTCAGTCTACCACATCCACATGCCTGTCTCCAAGGCTGACTGTATGCAACTGCATACACACAAGGTACTGCATTATCAGAATAATTCTCTATCAAGTCATCTGCAGGGATATCCTCAAACATACCTATTTGCTTGCTTCCTATTCCACCCTCACAGTCAATGTGAACCCTGGCCAAAGACATTCAGAATTCTGTCTCCCCTAAGCTCTGACTGGAGTGGACTGCCCAAGCAAGTACTGCTCCTCTTTAACCACTGCAGGCTTCACAATAGTTATGTCAGAGGCAGTGTCTCTCTTAGTAGTGGCCTGTTTTCTATCCACTTAGATAGGATATAAGCTCTGGTGATAGTGTGGTACCCCTGCTGTCTCCAGACAACTTACCATTGACATACTGTTATTCATACTTGCTGGCTCCCACACCTTTTGTTCCCCACCTTGTTTCCATGAACATCTGAATGCTACATGGCCCCACTGGTTACATTTAAAACATCTAACCCTTGATCCTGGCCATGTACCTGAATTAGTGGCTTCTCCTGTTATTGGTGGACTCTGTTGAGATGGTTTTAGGCTGCCCACCATGGGTTCCCTTATATTCATATGAAGCACTGGGTATCCCCTTCTTGTGCAGTGATGCCCTGCTTGCTAAGTAGAGATCCTCTTTTTTCCCCCATTGCATCTGCAGAGTTAAAGTCCCGTCTGCCAACCATGTTTTCATGTCCTCAGGTAAAGTGCTAGGAGCTTGTTCCCCCACCAAAAGGTCTGCCAGACATTCAAAAGTAGTGACCTGACACTCACTCATCCACCTATGATAATAAGTGCTTAACTCAGCAGTCTAATCACATACACTTTCATCTGCCTTGCGTCTATGCTCATGAAACCTTTTTCTCAAAGCTTCAGGTGTTAACTTAAAACAAAACCATTCCAATAAACATCGTTTAATTTTATCATAGTTTAAACAATCAGTATCAGACAATTTAGAAAGAGCAGTTACAGCTTCACCATGGAATAAGGGGGGGGGGTAGGAACGGTAGCCAGAGCATTTGGTCAACATTATACTGTTTACATATTCTTTTAATTATATGAATAAAAGTATCAAAACTATCACCCTCTGTAAACTGTGGAAGAAATGTACTGACCTTTATTGATTCTGGGGTTCAATTATTCCCTTCCCCATTACCTCCATTACCCTGATGAAAAGTCAGCATCTCCCCCCATGTTGATGCTGCTTCTCATTTTCTTCAGCCTCCAAATGCTGGAGACTCTCATTTTCTTCAGCCTCCAAACATCACAGTCTCCCTGCTAATTATAATTCCAAACCGTTGGTCTCCAGTTCAAGTCTCTTTAAGTCCAGACAGATTTTAAGTCCTCTGTGAAAAAGGTGAGCTGTCCTGGTTCTAAGGGCTGCAAATCCCCATCATCAGGCTGGTTATCCTCTTGCTTGCTGGTACAGGCTACAGCTGTGACTAAGGCTGAAATAATTTCTTCTTTAGTCAGGTAGGCACGCACCAGTCCTCTGGCTTCACACACCTTGGCCAACTGGTTGTTTGCCAGCTTGCCATAATCCTCTAACATCTTTGCGTGCTTTCCCTGATTAAATTAAACTAGCAAAAAATAAATAAAATTGTTGTGAAAATAAAACTCTGTATGGTTACCTTGTGGCTGCTTAGAGTACACACACCTTCAGTGAGAACTACCTCCAGGCTACAGAAGTTCAATTAATATCCACACCACTGCTTATCTATATGCGATGTCCCTAATGTGGGCCAGTAATCAAGGAGCCTCAATCCTCTCCACTAACACTGCTGATAGACGTTCACTTGGATCAAAGATAGATACCCACAGTATTTCACATGCAGCTCTCTGCACAAAGCACAATTTCCTTTAAGAGCACACAGGAAACACACTCAAACCTGGGACTAGGTTTCACTCTCTCTCACCAGGCCCCAAATAAGACTCCCCAGTAACACAGCCGTAGAGTTGAGTCCTCACCCAAGTGCTCTAATTCAAGTCCTCCACCACCCTCTCTGTGAAATCAATGCTCTGTGTCCCTGCTCTAAGTAGCTGACACACACACACACACACACACACACACACACACACACACACACACACACACACACACACACACACACACGGGAAATGCTGGCACAGATTTACCATTTATGCCCCCTCTGCCCAGACAAAAAGTTAAATAGTTCCACCAGAACACTCCAAAGCCAGTTACTCTAAGGATCATACCACGGTATTCAGTTATACTTAGTAAAATTAACACTTATACAAATAGTGTTTGACTAATGCAGCAAGACTTTCAGGAGCGCCCACAGTGTCACAAAAATATAAGTACTCTCAAAGGTTAAATATTTCCTAAAAAGTACCAGCTACAATGAAAAATTTAAATATATTTAATAATAAATAATAAAATAACATGAAGATACTGAATATTTATTTACAATAAAAACAAGAGTTTCAATCACAGGAAATATTAAAAATAACACCAATGGAAAGATTCACACAGATACAGAAAAACATTACTTAACTAATCTTACTATATTTTCCTGACTGATCTAAATAATTACTGTCCCCTCGTTCACTTACTAGAACAAGGCAAGATGTATGTGAGTGGTCCTTCTTTGTCAGGATTCATAAACAGACTGCCATGATATTTCTGTCTCATTTAGTATTAAAGCATCATTTCAGTGCTGGATTACAGAATGACATTACCTACATCTGTTCATCTGACTTCTAGTTCCCACACTACCCCCTTTACCAGAAACTGAACCAAAATCTAGCAAATATGTATCATAATACACATACATAGAGCTTTGCTAAGATACATTATATCATTTGGAAGCTATAAAAACATTTCAGAAACTTCCACCCTTCCAGGGTAGCAATTAGGTCACCCCTAAGGACAATACAGTAGGATTCCTAGTCCTGGTTTTCACAGACATTTTGTCTCTGGCTGCAATTAGATCTGTAAGATACAGTCTTTATGGTCTAAACCAGGAAATTTAATTTCTGGCTATTTTTCGAAGTTAGCTGGACTGAGATTAACCTCTTGTCTTCCAGTATCCTCTGTTACAATATATTCATTTCAACAGTTACCATACAGTATGACATACAGGTGTATTTATTTTCTGTCCATCAGGACTTACTGTTGGTACATTTTTTTTAACGCAAGCAACTTTACAAATACATTTTCAATAAAAGCATCTGTACAAATCAGTCCAAAAGAGTAAAAAACAACCAAACAGCTGGGATTAAGTTGTCACACAAGTACACAAAGAATAGAACCAGGATAAAAACTGAGTGACAACAAACACGGCTAAGTAAAATAAGCCAAAAAGCTTTTATTATAACTTAGTAATCACTTTTGCATTGTTCTCAATGCTTCATCAGACTTTAAAGTCAGTTGTTTGGACCATGGTAACTATTAATTTATTAGTACTGTGAGAATGCATTACATGTGAGTACAATGTTCAACCTATTAGTGCGTTTCTCCTTTGCCCACTAGAGTACTACCATTTAATTAGTATAATTAAATAAAGAGAATGTAATGGGCTTTTACTCAGAAAAAAACAGTGTGAAGTCATCTGTTTAGACAATGATAGCCCCATTTTCTTACATTCATAGGTGGAAAAGAGATGATTTGAAATCCTGAGGATCATTTTTGTCAGTGCTGTATCTGAGTTTCCCAATGATATTCAGAGTGTGTAGAATTCTTTCTCTGTGAATTTTTACCTCTGTTCCGGGAAGAAAATTGGAAGATGAATAGTCTTATGTAGTGTAAACAATGCCTAAAAGTTTTGTTCTCAAAGTTAACCTATATTTCTGAAAAATGAAACAGGGTGACTTAACATAAAAGCTTATGACTGAAGTACTCTTCTTGTAGATGTTAGAGCAGTAAGTAACACTCTTTTTTTCCAAGATAAGAGCTTCAAATCAGCCCCATGAGCAGGTTCAAAAGAAAACTGTAATTTTTTCTAATACAAAATTATGATCTCAAGGAGTCACCTATTTACTAGGTGGGTGAATATGTAACATCCTTTTCAAAAACTGTTTCACAAGAGGTAGGGAAGAAAGAGTGTATAGGCTAAGGGCGGGCAAGCAGAACTGGCTGAGAGATGATTCCTTCTAGAAGAAAAACAGAGGTCAGAGGATAGTAACTCACACAAAAACTGAAAAATCACAGGGGCCTGAGCCTTAAAAGGATCCTGGTTCTAGGACTGGCACCAACTAGATCATCTTTTACACTTGCCTATGTATGATTTTCTTAGGGTTGCCATCTTTTGTTGTGGTTAATACTAAACTTAGACCACACCCCTTGCACCTCCCACCCATGTCCTGCTCACTTTGCACCCATTTTGTGATGTCGCTGTCATGTCACACACAGGGAACGTCCTCTTTTTCCAATTGGGATACCTTTTTTCTGCAGATTTACTATGCTTTTCCTAAAAAGACATAATGAATCCAACGATTTAACAAACTCCTATAGTCTGTTCCTTTTTTGAAAGAGAATACTGGAGTTGGTACAGTGTTTTCTGGGCTAACAGACAATCAATTTGTTTCACAGATAGTTCAGAAAAAAACAGATAGGTGGCACTGCTAGATTTTCTAGTAGTAGGTGTCTTTGACTTCTTTAATATATGCTGCATATCCTCAGAAAAAAAAAATGCCCAAAAGGTATTAGAATTCTATAACCCAGGTAGTCAACTGAAGAAGTTAGAGGATGTGGTATATCAACCCCCTCCAGTCCTGTGTATGTCCATTCCTTGAAAAAGCTTGTAGTAATTGCCCTAGACCATTGTCAAAAGAAGGGAGAATCACTGCTGCATAGGCCAAAAGTGGGTCACTGCAATTATATTTGGAGAGTCCTGAATTTTGAGAAGCATTCTAGTTATTTGAGGAAAGGTTGAAAAAGTATACAGGAGAATTTCCTTACATGGGGATGAAAAGACATCTGTCTTCAAGGCCTGGCTGAAAGGATTATTGGAAAATAATTTCTTTAACTGTATGTTTTGACTGGTAGCAATAAGATCTGCTTGAGGAGTTCCACATGGATGGATACATTTCTGGAAGATCACCTGTGGCAACTTTCATTTGTCAAGTTCTGTCCCAAGTATTAATCAGCTTGTCTGACACAATGTTTTGCTCTAACAGAATGTACATAACCTGTAGTGATGAATTGAACTGAGTTGTTAGATCACGGTCTACAATAGTTAATCTGCAAGTGGGATAGAACCTGGTTGTCCCAATTGTTTGTTAATACACTGCATCACTGTGGTATTGTCTGTGATTGCTAACAGAGGGACTGGAGTACAAAGATGGTTCAGAGACTTCAGAGCATTTATTAGAGCCATCATTTCCTTGACATTTATGCATTTTAACTTATCTTGTTTGTTGGATAAATCATGCACTTTCACTTCCTTGGGCAATGTTTCCCAAGCTACGTCTGAAGCATCTGTTTTTACAGACTGAGTAGGGGCTGTCAGGGAAAAGACCTTGGTTGAGAGACCACTGATTCACCCACCAATTTAGATTACTTTTTAGAAACCCCAGCACTGGAATTTGAAATGATAGAGGATGCTTGTTTTGAGTTCACACTGATTTCATAAACCACTGAATCTTTCTCATGTGGTGTCTGGCCAAGGGAATTATTAGAATATTTGAGGCCTTCAAACATAGAGTTCTGGGATATTGTCAGTCAAATCCCTCACTTTGGTTTGAAAATATCAAAAAGTGTTTCCTGTAACTACATTTTGTCTTGAAGAAGAAATGACATAAGTTTTGTGTCTTGAAGACATCCTAGAAATATTATCTTGTGAGAAGGAATGATTGAAGATTTCTCTCTTTTCAACTGAAATCTTAGGCTGTTAAATAGGCTTACTACCCAAGCCAGAGATTCTTGACAAGCTGAGTAAGAATCTACAAAAAACAGACAATTGTCTAAATACAAGAAACGTGGATGCCCTGCAACCTGCAATGGGCTATTACTAGAACCAGACACTTTGCAAATACTCTCACGGTGTAAATGGCCCAAAGGACAAAACATCAAATTTAAAATGCAAACCAAAGGACAATGCAAAATGCTCCTGAAATTGTTATTGACTTGAATGTGATGGTAAGCATCTTTTAAAACTAAAGTAACTAGAAAACTGGTAGAAGGAGTGAGAGGTAACAGGGACTGCAGAGAAAACATTTTGAATTTTGGAACTATGATATAAAAGTTTAAAAATAAAGGACTAGGACAGGTCTCAAAGCTCACTCTTTTTTTGGTATCAGAAAAAATTATTGAAAAAAATCCTTGCCTTGTTTGATCTAGAAGAGCAGGTTCTATTACTCCCTGAGGCAGAATCTGATTCAGAAAAGGAGGAAATAGGTTAGATTAACTGGAAAAATGGGGGGAGGGGGTCCCTTGAGAATGAGGAAGGGAATCCCACTGCCATCTATAGCATTTTAAAATGATTTCCAAAACCCAGCTATCTGAGGTTAGCTTGCGCCACAGAGGGTAGTGAAAACCAAAACACTGAAATAGATTTAATGGCTTGCCAGGGTTGGGAGGGGGAATTTTTCTTTAACCTGCCTGTCACAGTTTTTTATTTTTTTTTTTTTTCAATTTTGTTTGCCTGAACCTTGCTGGGTATACTTGTTCTGTTTCCTAAAATAGAAACTAGAAGAACTGTTTCTCTTATCTTTAGGAACTTTGAAAAATCTGGGTAACCATTTGAATTAACTTTCCCTTTCATGAAATCCATTACGAAACCCCACAGAGGAAGGACCAGATAACACTTCTTTATCCAGGGAAGCATTCAAAATTTCAGTTCTAACATCCTCTGGTAAATTTTGAGACAGTACAATAACATTTTCTCAAAACAGAGCCAGAGGCAGCAGCTCTGGAAACAGTATCAGCAGTGTCACAAGCACATTTCAAGGAATATGTGGCTTCCTGAGACATGTCTGATACCACAGAATACATAGATACTTTAACTAGAAACAGAGCTAAGGTAAGGTAAAGGTGGTAGCTGCCCCAGGTGAAAGATGTTAGGTGGCATGATTTTTTTTCATTCCTCACATAGACATAGAAGAGAGGAGTATCAGACAAGAGACTCGGACCTCAACTTAGTGTTGAGGGGTAGCAGATGGGCCAGCTATGAGACTGGCTTTAATATCTGAAGAATACAGATCAGCAATTACAGTCTTTAAATTATCATAAGAAGCCAGCAAAAACATAGACGTGCCTGAATATTTATAGTTCTAAAGTCCAGGCTGGAAGAAGAATAAACATTTCATGAAACATATCCCAAACCTTTCCAGATTGTCAGAATGAATAAAGTTGGCACCTGAAAGAACTATAGAAGAAGATGACTTTGATGAGGCAATAACAGGAGGATTGACACTGGGATTAGAAAAATGAAACTTATTGGACTGGGACACATTATGCAGCTTATCAGACTTTTTAGGAGATGATGGTTTACTGTCAGGAAATGTGCTATGGCAAAAAAGCATCCTACAAGACTTACAAAATAGGACAAACAGCTGAAGGTGAGACAAATCAACCTGTAATAAATCATAATATATTTGTAGTGCATGGAGTGTGGTGATGACACTCCAGTATTCAGAACACCACAATTAGTTAAGCTGTAGAGTAAAGCAAGACCCAGCCTTAACAGATGTTAAGCACCTCCTGTCTAAGTTGTTAAGATCAGGCCTAGCACTACACTGTAAAATCTGCTAGTATGGACCAGCAAATGACAGTGTCAGAATAAAAGATTTGGTTTCTTCCTGCTGATGTACTGATAAGGTATTCCTTCCTCTTATAAATTTAGAGAATATCTAAAATAATAGGTTATGTGTTTGTCTGCATTTTCTCTGAAAGATACGAACTCTGAAACTCAAATATATGTCACTATTCAGTGACATCAATCATGAATGATTTGTCTGAAAACCATGGACTCTATGAAGAAGAGGTCAAAATCTGAACAGTTTAGAGGTACGGCAAGATGAGTGCAAATGTAAGGGACAGTGTTACATTGCCTTTATGACGGTGTTTACTAAGTGGCTAAGTGCGTTAAAGCTTTGAAGTAGTACATGGAGCAGAAAAACCTCCATGCATGGCAAAGAAAGACTTGATAATAACCTTCAATTATGTGTTCTTGATTGGGATGCCAAGTGTCACCTCTAGAGCTTCTCTCTCAAGGTGAATTTCTTGTCATCCATGTCTTGAATACTTAATGAACAGGTTATGATCAGCAATGCCAGTAATTATTTTGTTTCTCAGTGAAAGAATTCCCTTATTCTGGCAATACTGTCAGAAAAAAATGTATTCTTCTAGACAGGAATCTGAGGACAAACTCCCTTCAGAGTCAGAGTCTCCATGCTGCGAAGAAGGAATGAGAAGCAAAGTCCCAATCCGGTTATTGTCCCTCAGACTGCGGAGTAGTATCTGTGAGGGAAAAAACCTTCTCTTCTTTTTCTAAAGAGGATAATCATCATTCAGCATCTAAAACAGTCATCTACTTTGGGAGATGAAAGACATCTACATTTATGTTTCCATGTCTAGGCGATCCCTTTTTTTAATTTCTCCAAATCTTTTGGGTTTCTAATACCATGATGGGAATGGATGCCATTCCTAAGTCAAAGTATGATTAAAGTTCAGGAAATTAGTGTTGTTTCAGTCTTTCATGTCATCCAGAAGTGATCTTCATAGCAACTACAATGTGCCCAGTAATGACTCCTTCTGCAATTCATACACAGAGTTACATGCATCGGTAACATATCTAAATATGGTTGTAGATTATTTTTTATAAGACCCGTTGCTTCTACTACTATTGGAACTATCTGGGTATCTTTCTTCCACATTGCTTTTGTTTCTGCCTGCAAATTGTGATATTTTATGATTTTGTGTCTCTCAGTATGCAAGAGACTGTAGTCAGTGGGTGTAGTGATTTCAATGATCAATGTTACTTTTGTCATCTTTTCATGGACCACTATATCTGTTTTTTTTTTTTTTTTGCATCTATCATTTGAACTGTAGGTAATAGGTGATTCCATGTAATGTAGACCATCATTTTCTATGATGCTTTGTGGCTCATGTTTCCAGTGTTTCTCAGCTACTTCAGTATTATAATGTTTGCACAATCCCCAGTGCAACAGTCTTGCCAATTATTATGCCTTTCAGTATATGGTCCTTCTGCCATTAGTATGTCACAACCAGCAACAAGGTGTGCAACTGTTCCCAATTCTGTTTTACAAAACCTATATTTGTCTGTTTCTCCCACATGTTCAATGGACTTTGTAAACCAACGTGTATGTGGTCCACTATGTTGGGCAGCCAATATTAACCTTTCATCTTTTGGTTCAATATCGCCTCTCCTTAATCATTCCTGCATTCCATCCTGATCAACATGAGGTTGTCCCAGGAGTTTTCTGTACTTGAAACTATATGCATTTTCCACATTTCATGCCTTGTCATCTGATTTTTCACCCTATATTCCTTCTTTTGTTTTTTGGCACATTCAGTTGCTGCTTGATTTTTATCTGTTTCTGGTTTGATTTCCATTCCCGCTTGATGCCGATATGCTTCTGCTAAACTAAGAAGGGAAGTCATCTTAGATTTATTTTCCTCATGTTTCAAAACTATGTTTGGGTCTTGTGAGGTTAGCAGATATGTATGCAGTCCCACGATTGCAGATATATATATATATATATATATATATATATATATATATATATATATATATATAAAATCATCTGATGAGCTGTACAGTTTTAAATCATTGACAAAGAGAAGTTGAGACTTTCTGGGAGCCAAATTATAGCCATGGCCTAAGCTGTTAAGTAGACGACTTAATGAGTTAAGGGCAAGGCAGAATAGCAGCAGTGACAGAGAGTCACCCTGCAATATCCCCTTTTGAAATTTTATCCCTGGAATAATAATTTGTCTTTTATCATGACTTAACTGCAAAGTGGTTTGCCACTGTTTCATGGTCACCTTAATGTAATTTATCAGTGCAGATTGTATCTTATACATTTATCCAGGAATATGAGATACTGTCAAATGCTTGTTTGTAATCTAGCCATGCCGTACTTAGATTTTCCCCTTTTCCCAGTTTTCCACTATAACTTTAACAGCAAATGATCCTTTGTTCCATATGACTTTCTTTTATTACCCTTTTGTTTTATTGCCATAATTGAGTTTTCTTCTCAATGATTATAAACTCTGTTGGCATCAGTTCCAGTGTATCGTTTATACATCACTGGAAGGCAAGTTACTAGTTTATAATTTTTAGGGTAGCTTGCAAGTTCACTCTTAAGTAGAAGCATTGTTTTTCGTCTTATTAGCCAGGCTGGTGTTTGTTCAGGGTACGCATATAAATGGTTCTTACTAATGGCTAAATCTTCATGCAAAAGATGTTAATACCTTTAGCCAGAAGTTAGGTACTGCATCTGGGCCTGGGGTTTTCCAGTTAGAGGCTTTTCTTAATTATTTTCAGTCTCTCTGGCCATTACTTCATCCCATTTCATATCCTGTACATTTGAACTTCTTATTCTTTCTTTTACTTTTTCTATCCATTTAGCATCTTTGTTATGTTCCACAGGATCTTCATAAATACTTCTCCAAAATGCATCTGTTTCTTCTTTTTTTGGTGGTCTTTCAATTTCTTTTACCTTGTTTCCCAATTCTCTGTAAAATGTTTTGGAGTCATCAATAAATGTCTTACTTTGTACTTTTCCTTTATATTTATTTATGCATCTTCTAACTTTTTCTGCTTATGCTGATATTTTTAGTTTATTATTCGTGATAGTGCATGATAAGTTCTGATCCACTACAATATTGTACATTGCTTATATCATGTCTATCTTTCTGAGTATTTTAGTTGATCTATTCCCTCTTCTATACTCTTCTAACAATGACACCTCTTCTCTTAACTGCTTTATAGGTTTCTCTATTTGATACTTCCATGATGGCATTCGATTTCTCCCTGTCCTTTCCCTTACTACCCCGTGTTCTTGTGGTAGGACTTTTATCTGTTATTAATTTGTCTGCACAGTAATGTGTTCTGTTTACTTCTGTTATATTGCATGAATCTCTATGGGAAGTCCTAATTACTGTGCTCATTTTTTATCAGACTTCTAACTTCTTAGATCCCCTATGAGAAGGAGAGGATAAACATGTAGTCCTTACCCCTGGAAGAGGATCTTCAAGGCAGTTAAGCAAAGAAGCAACCCCCCCAGTACCTTTCCCAAAACTGACAATGGTCATTCTCCTTATTCAAAATTGGCAAATGGACAGCTGCAGAAGATGTGCCTGACTCCCCCCCTTCCAGTCCATAGTGGCATCTCAAGGATCAATACCAGAGGGATCAGCAGAAAAAAAGATGAGCAGTCTGAGGAACAAGTGATGGCCACAAGAGTCCTCCAGCAGCAGCTGACACAAGAAGGAACTGGCATGAAGACTATAGCTTTTTATTTCTTGTGGCTGGGAGGGAGATTAATAACCTTACTGGGAATCTCATCCATGTCCTAGCCATGAAACATATCTCGTCGAGAGACAGTGGAGACAAGAAGAGTTGGCGATACTTCCTGGTTACAGTATTTGAGGTAAAATTTATTATTCACAATCACTCAACATGCATGTTGTGGACCCTCACAAAAAGTTGATGCATAAGCAGAACACTTTTCCTCTCAAAAAATAATTAGTTAGGAGCTTCCATGAAGGACTCAGGACCAACTTACAGCAAAGACAAAAATGTCTGATAGGTGGTTAGCAGAGCTCTTTCAGATCTGTAAATTAGCCTGTCATGAAAATAGATTTTGTGGTAAAAATCACCAGAGGTCACTTACAAGTAATCAAATTTAACCCCCCAAAACAAAACCAGGGGTAAAAAATGTGTTGTTTTATCTTAAATGCATACTTTTACACAAACAATAACTCAGAGAAGTCTGTCAGAAAAATCAAGTTCTAAAGTTAGATATTTTTTCAAAAGTGTTCAAAAAACAAACGTGTCCTACAAAAGACTTACCGAGCAGAACAAAATACTTTTTCTGTCAAAAAATAGATTTGAAAAGTAATCCCCAATGGCAAACATATCTGTCCAGTCTTGTTAAAGTTCAAGTTGACCCCTGATTACTTGAAAGCCATGAAAGAACATGATGTTCTGTGGCAAGAAAGTTCTGAAATTTTGGTGCCCTAATCACCTGCTTTATGTTACTTTCCTTGAGTATGGCAGTGGCTAAAGAGCACAGAAGTTGTCATAAAACTTTGGAAGCTGGTCATCTGATGCGATCCTTGTCAGGGCATCCAACATAGCTTAGGCTGCTGCAGCAGTGACCTAATGATGATCATTACTCAGGTAGGCCTAGAGCAGAGATCCCATACTAAGAATATCACTAGGTAGCTCAGCTGTGAAGAGGAGGAGGAGAGCCATGCCAACTTCAGTTCTTTTTTTATTGCAAGAATTGAATAGTAGCTTCCTATGTCTATGCTTGTTAAAGTTTTTGTGGATAAGGGCCTCTCTCAACACTCTGGTAGCTGATGAGAACACCCACAGCACCATGGCGTCATTTTATGTCTTCCACTGGCATATGCATGCCTCCTCCACACACACAGACATCTATAAAGGCTATTGTAATCAGCTCAGAACCCATGCCCACATTCCCCTATCCTACAACCATTGTTGCCTTGCAAGCCTTTGTTTGTACAAGAGCAAATTGGACAACCAGGAAGACTTTCCCTTCTTCCAAGATGGAGACGTAGCGTGAGCTTCTTGCTATCGCCTTCCTCTTCCTGGATCTTCCAGCATGAAACATTAACTGAACTCTGGGCACTCTTCAACCCTCTATACCACAAAGTTGGGCTTTTTAAGTTCAGTTTTAATAATCTGTCATATCTTGTCAGCAGCTTGCTGCCTTAACCCATCATCTAGTCACTTGTGAGGATTCATTCCTACTTCCCACAAATACTCTCCGCTAACAAAACAGGCAAACATTAGCTTTTATATTGCCCTAAAACAATACATGCTGTGCAAAACATTCATGCCCTCCCTGAACACTTCTCCTTTTTCCTTCTCATTTAGTATACCTTATTTTTCCTTCTAACTAATACTGATGTAATTTAAAATTTCTCCTGGTAGTGCCAGTGCACAAGGAAATCTATTGAAATATGACTTCATTTGGTCAGATCTTTTAATTGCCCCCACAGAATCTTCTAGATTTTCACCATTTGTTGCCTAACAGGTTCCATCACAAATTATGTACATTGCTGGTATTCAGCATTGTCATTAGTTGCAGCTTTGAGTCTTTTCATACAAATATTAAACATGTTCATTAAGTTCCTTAGCTTGATTTAAACTCATCTATGTTGCATTCTATCAATATTCTCTACAAAAGTCACTGCTGGTAAAATTTCTATTTGTACACCAGCAGTGATAATGCCTTGAGTGGCCTTTTACCTTTTCTTCATGTTTGTGCAACTGTGGAGTTAGTATATAAGTTTGATGGTGTGTATGGCTTGCTATCCATAAGGGGAGGTGCATGTTTTTAAAAAATAGTTTCATTAAGTGGAAGGTTTGACCCTTTATTTTCATCTGGTTGTACCTGCATTAAGCTTTGTCCTGATGAGTTGTATGGGGACATCATTTTTTTCATCCTCGTGGTTTGGTCATCAGTCTACCTCTGCTGGCTCAATTATCTCTCCCTGTAAGTCTCATCCCAGCAACCACACTGAAGCTCCTTCATTGGAAATATTTCCCTTTCTGATGAGCTCATGCTCCAAAGAAAACTTCCTTACTTCTTGTGCACACTCTAAGTATTAATAGACTTGCTGGGCAAGCATGTGAGATGGACAAGCTGAGAATCCATCATGCTTCAGTGAAAGGAGTTTCTTCTGGGCTAAATCCTCACCTCTTTTGATGATATCACTTTCAGGCTGGATGAACAATTAGAGGACCACAACAAGCTTGTGTCAGCCCTAGAAATAGAGCATCAATGACTTCCCTGTTCACCTCTTTCATAATGCATGCTATCCCCATTCACTGAGTGCCAGCCTCCGACAGGGCACATTGGTGGATACTCAGCATGGCCCACTATCCTTCACCAGTATGAGCACATCCGTCATCCATATCAGTTGGTTAGCATTTTGAGACACTAGCTGAATTCAAGCTACCTGGGCTTTAGTCAGGCCATTATCCTTGTATGTAACTGCATTGATAGAAAAGATCTGACTATTTATAAGTTTTGTGAACTGGAGATATGCCACAGACATTTGCATTTCAGCAAATAATGGAAATATACGCTATTAATCTAGAAAGACTTACGACTGCTATAATGAATGTTCCTTATGGAATACGTATGCATATGTATGGATATGTATATGTATATGCTTATGCACTATGTAGATGTGTGTGTTGCACATGTATATGTATATATCTATCTGCATACATGAATGCATGCAAACATTCACACACACACACACACACACACACACACACACACACACACACACACACACACACACACACACACACATATGATATGTGCACATATGCATGGACAAAGCAAGCTACTGCACATGTCATAGTTGAAATGACAGGACATCACAGAAAATACTTTATTCTGCAACAGGTATGGTTTACATTGATTATGAAATATACAAATAAAAACAACAGAATGTTGTGTTAAAATTCTTTCCACGTCAATAGTTGTAGAACAACAGTTTGTAGGTATATGTGTATGCATTTGTGCATGTATGTGTGCCTGGGTATGTGTGAATACTGTGTGTTTGCTTTTGTGCATGATTACTTATGAGCATCCTGTTTGTGCAGTGCAGTTAAGCATGATTTATATGGAATAATATAATAAGGTTCATAATGTCCAAAAAATAAAAGAGCACTTGTTCTAACAGTAACATTTGTCATTCATTAAAATACTTCAATGATCAAAGAGCATTTTAAAGGTCAGTCATGACTGCAGTGCTCATATTAATCTTTTAGTGTAATTTTTAAAGGAATGATATGTTTATAAAACTGCATAGCCTACTGGCCCAATTCTACTTCTTAGCCTTGGCAGAAATAAATGGGAATGCAGGTGTGGAAGTGAAACTAAATGTCTAACTTTTGTCTAAAGACAGCGAGAGGAAGGAAGGGGTTACAGATACATCTATGCATGCACATCTCAAAAAACAGCTTGCAAAAAGGGAAGCTTTGTGAACTCTGTCAGACCATGACTACGGCAACTGGAAGATCAAGAATGGTGTGATACACTAGGAATTGTACACCTGCCAGCAGCAGAAAGCTTAGTAATGATTGTAAGAAAATATTTACACTTGAAGATTAATCATGACCTATCTGTACTGCACAGTTATTACTGCTTTGATCCAAAAGTAGAGTCCAGACAGAAATATGTTAACTGTTTTGTAATGAAACACTAGATCACCATGTGTTTTGAACTGCTTTTGTCTGTTGTACCCCTAATCTACTTATCTGTTTACAGTTTCACCTCATGAGCACCTTATCTGCTTCTTATCTGTATTTGTAACTGTCATTCATGTTATTCTTGGAAGGTTATACAAAATACAATACAGGTTAAACATGTCAGTGCAATTAACCATTTGAAGAAAGAAGCAAAGTTGGAAATTATTGCTAAAGAGCCCTGTTGTAACTGTGTTTTGCAGATTTGGATTATTTTGCTTGGTTTTCTGTTTATGGCCACCAAACAAAAGGATCTGTAATCCATTCAACATAAGCAGTATGTTTTGCTCCTGGTCTCTTTCCCATACTTTTCCTATATTCATCATAGTTGTTCTAGTCTGCACCACATTGGATAGGCTTTCTTTGGAATTGTTGGTGGCATGGAATTGCAGAATGCTACCAAGTGTTTTGAAGAAAAGTGGGTTCCTGAGGCTGCTTCCCATCGACAGATGTCCCCTGACTTGCAATGGCCATCAGATTATGGATTCCAGCATCATATCTGGCTAGTAATGTCCTGCCTTGAAGATACCTGAATTACCTGAAAGTCATCATATCAGATGAGCCAGTTATTTATATTAATCTGTTATCGGTAGATCAAGGTTTGATCTGAAAGTTACAGTTTCAATAACAGGATCTTGCAAGTGAATATTGTGGACATGTTAGAATAATGAAACATTCAGAAATACTACATTTTTTGGTATTCTGTGTGTGGCTCTGTGTGTGTGTGTGTGTGTGTGTGTGTGTGTGTGTGTGTGTGTGTGTGTGTGTGTGTGTAGTGCGTACCTGTGTGTTATTAGTACTAGCATCAGGGTTAGGGATAGGGATAAGGTTAGTGTAATGTGTTTCTGTTTTTAGAAGAGATAAGTTTAGGGCTAGTGTCATGGTTCAGCCTTGTTATTACGGTTAGAGATAGGGTCATGGTTACCATATATGAGTAAGGAACTGCAAGGGTGTCCCTAACTCTAATCCTAACCGTAACACTAAAAAGACAGTTACACTTTGCATTAGTTCTATCCCAACTCCCTAGTGCCATCTTAATAAAATGTATGCTAATGCTAACTCTAATCTTAGCCCTTTCTGCATCCAGTCCTACATCTTACCTTAGGAAAAACTCTTCCCTTACCATAACACCATCACCACTACTCAAAAACTCAGACACACATTGCATGCACTAGCACACATGTTTAGTACGAATTCTAGCAATCTTTAATGCTGATTTGCCAAAGGTAAAGTGAGTACAACTATAATTTACAGCCTGTTCCCAAGACAGGTAGCCTGAGGTACACTCAGGAAAAATAATCCAGGTAGAGAAAGCAAACCAATATTAAAACACTAGATGCGTAATATAGTTACTGTATTTCTAGGTCTTTATGTCTGTAATGCACTTTTTCACTGGCTTTTTTTTTTCCAAAAATATAGCATTTACCCATTTAATAAATGTTGTTTAAACTACACAGGTATCAATAACTTGGATACCCAAGACCAAATATACTATCTAACTGCCACCCCAATGTCTGCCATACTATGATACTATTTTTATACTTCAGTTATTCCCTAAAAAAACTTGCAGAGAAACCTGTTTATGTCTGTCTAGGCAGAAATACAGAGGTTTACATACACCCAATTATATAACCTCTCCTTCATTGAAATAAGAATGGCATTTGTATTTGCATACAAGGGCTTGACACAGTAAACCTGATGCACTTTTGTTGTGGTCCTTTTTTAGAGGTTGTTGGAAGCTAAGATGGAAATACATCCCAATAGGATGACAACCAGTATCTGTACTGAAAAGATTATATCTGTGGTTGGCATAGTGATTTCCTTTAGCATGTTCAATGAACTTAACTATGTACTGATACAAGCTGTATGAATCTTTTTTATATTGGTTATAAAACAGATGAACACAATAATACCCAATAAATGAAAAGTACATTTTGAAGTACTTCCTCTTCATTCAGGCACAGTTTTTATTTTTTAGCATCTCAGTGGTCATGTCTCATCGACCAGTTTTATTGCTATTCTAGATGACAGTGCCTGGTATGAACTTTAGGATGTTAATATTTTGCCTGTGTAAATCTTATAGTTTGACCACAGTGTACATAATATGTATATCTATCTATACACACATTTATATCTCTGTCTCTCACTCTCTCTCTCTCTATATATGTATAGATAGATAGATATATACATATATCTATCTACCTCTATATATATATATATATATATATATATATACACACACATACAACACAAGCACACACACACATATAAGATATATATATATATATATATATATATATATATATATATATATATATATATATATATATGTATACACAAACACACACAGACACACACACGCACATACATGCATATAATAGATAGATATAGATATATATATCTATTATATCTATCTATCTGTGGACAGCACAGTGGTGCAGCAGTAGCATTTTCGCCTCACAGCAAGAGGTTCTTCGATTTGATTCTTGACTGGGGTGCCTTCTTTGTGGAGTCTGCATTTCCTCCCTGCATTCATATAGGTTTCCTCTGGGTGCTCCAGTTTCCTCCCATGTTGCAAAGGCATGCATCTGGAGCCTTTCTCCTCAGGCCTCTGCTGAAAACTGGCTTCATTCCAAGTTGGACTTTCCCGGTTAACAAATGTTAAATAAAAAAATGTATATATTATCATCGTCATCCCCTTTTTTTCCTATATCCTACATGGAGTCGGGATGTCATTTGAACTGCCGCTATCTCTTTCTGCTGAATGCTGCTCTGCAATCTTATTCAACACTCATGCCTGACTGTCACAAGTCTTCTCCCACACTGTCCATATATGTCTTTGGTGGATGCACTCATTTCCTCTTGCTTTCTTATATATGACCCAATCTTCTTCACCAGATTGTCTTCTGCTTTTCTGCATGTGTGCCTGACCATGATCTGCTCTCTTTGACATTTTTTGAAATTTGAGCTACTTAGGCTTCTGCTTTTATGTCCTCATTTTTTCATCTGTTCCACAGTGTGCAATCTACCACCCTTCTCAGGCAATTTTTCTCTGTCACCTGTAGCTTTGTCAGCTGATCTATCTTCATCGCCTATGTTTGTGTTCCATACAGTAGTACTGGTTACATCACTGTTTGTACACCTTACATTTGAGCTTCTTTGGCATTCTTCTGTCGTAAACTACCCCTGCCACTCTGTGCCATTTGGCTGCAGCCCCTCTGATTCTATCTTTGATCACCTCATTCAGACTTCCCTTCACTTCAACCACCCCTGCTGGACACTTGAAGTTGTTAACCTGTTCCACTACTTTCCTTTTTATCTCAGTTTTGAGCCTTTTCTGATTTCCCCAGTTTACTGCCATTACAACTGTCTTATCTGTAATTGTTTCATTCAAAGTGCCTTCAATTTTGCATTCAATTTTCTTATCCTTTGCTGGCGGCCTTTCCAAGAGTTTGCCTATAATACTACATTGTCTGCATACAGCAACTTTATTGATTTGTCCCCTGCAACATGTTTGATAATGTAGTCCATCACTGGTGGGAACAACAGTGGACTCGGAGCTGAATCCTGATGCACCCCACCCCCACTGGGAACCCCTGAGTGAGACTGAACACTGTTCATACTTGAGTCCTTGTATATAGCCTCCACTAATTCTACAGATGTTTCTGAGACTTTGAACCACCATAGGACTGCCTAAATCAGGCTTCTTGGGACCTTGTCATATGTTTTCCCCAAGTCTAGGAATGCTCAGGTGGACTCTTTCCTCATCTCTATCTTTTTCTCAGTTGCCATGTCACTGTATGAGATGAAACAGAAAACAGACACACATAATTACATATATAATACACAGGATGACTGTGAGCTCAGTTCTGTGTGGCTGCAGGTATCCAACATGCACACAACAATTTAAAAGTTAATGCTCCCTATTATTACATACAAGTTAGGACCCCCCCCCCAACAAAAAAAGGTTTATAAATAAAATATCAGCAATGGTCTATACAGTTCTGTAATACAGACAACACAGGCTTAGCTAACAATAACACTTAAAAATGTAGCATTACAAATGTAAGACAAAGGTATTAAAACTTCCATCACCACTGTTGTGGAGGGGAGTCAGATAGAAATCCACAAACAAAAAATATTTTCTTTTTATGCTAACACAGTTAAAAATCCCAGACCTTCCTACAAATTTGAATACAATCATCTGCAATAACTGTGCAAATGTGTGACAACACTTTCGTCAGTGAAGAAAGTATATCTTTCATGTGACTTTCTCTGTGGCTCAAGATATAATTGAAGTCAATTGAGATAAATAGGGCGATGCATTGTACAAATCCTGTTGCAATTACTCCCAATACGTTTTTTTTTTTCATTTTAATTTAAGCTCTGACTAAAAAACTACCTTCTTAATTCCCATATCTGCTTGTGCACCTTGCCAGATAGACATATCATTTAGATCATTCCTTTTCAGATGTTCAGTACAATTCCAATTACATTTATTGACAATCTCCCAAGAGCTTTGCTATATCTCTTGATACTTTATAAACAGAATCCATTACATATAATTGTTGCACATTCAGATTTTGGAAATATTTTGTAAATATGTAATGTGTTATTGTAGCATCTATAAGCAATTGTGCATTCTTAAGCATGTAACTGACTGTAAAGTATCTTGTAAAGTCTTAGCTAACATTGTATTTGCTGTACATAATGCAACTTATATGTGCATTAACCTAAATATCTAAATGTGTATTTTAATCTATATGCCAAACTTTGGTGCTTTTCTCCCTGGGTCTCCACTGAAAAATGGGTTATGTAACCCATTCAGACTATCCCAGTTAACAAATGTCAATAAATAAAAATAATAAATAAATAAATGAATTTGCATTTGGTCTCCACTTGGCGGCAGGCAAACATGGTTCACTACCTAAGGGAAAAGTGAAACATTTAGTTTAGGCTTCCTTAAGTAGCACAGACATGTCTGGCAATGGTATGTTTTCCTCAGCTCTCTGGACAGTACTGAGTGAAGAAATTCACATACCTATGTCTGTGGCACAAGGTGCGAGTGCAGTGAGCTTAGATAAAAACACAGCTGATTATATGTAACGTCATAATAGAAAGGGACCACAATGCATTTATCAGCAAGGTTTAATAGTTCCAGGGTTGTATTGCAAAGACAATGCCACTTCTGGCACTGACCAGGGAGCAGCTGCAGAAAACAGTGATGACAGATCTGATGCTGAGAACTAGATTCTTTTCACTGTTCTCAAGCTGGACATTGGCTTACCTCCAATATCCCCTACTTCACTCCAGTCATGGTGTCCCCCAACCATTTGTCTCTATCACCATCCCTATCTGTCTTTTATGTCCTATATGTCTGAGCATGTCTCCTAACCTACCCTACCTACCTACCTGAACCTCTAATTCCTAAGCACCTTTTCCAACATTACTCTCTCTCCACAAAAAATTTGAAAAAATAGGCACCTGTTCCACTAAAAAATATATACCCAGTAAATAGCTCTCCACTTCACCTATGTGTCATCCTGACACAATTGCTTTGGTCCAACTGGCTATACCACATTATTCTGTTGTTGTCACCCTTCACTGGTGTTTTAATTCTGTAAAGTCATGAAATTGTACGTATGATTGTACATTTTATGTTGTGAAGAAGTGGAAAGATATGGTGTTCTCCCATGATCCTTCTGAAAATTTGTACATTCTTTCCCTGTGTCCTACCCTCTGCTTGCCAACCCAATTTTCACCACTGTCCTATCCACCCCTATTTTATATGTTTAATCTGGTCCAAAAATAGTCACACAATACATGGCCAAAAATGTGCCATGGAAAAGCCTTCACTTCATGCTCTCTGCATTTACTCAGAGTTTGGCATAGTACAGCAATACTGAGTGACAGTGAATGCTGTTTAACTTCTTATTGCAAAAGTTGAGGATTTCAAAGCAATCTGCAGTAGTCAGGTTACTTTCTCATAAATGTGCTTAAGTATGAAGTGCTAAGGAAATACAGAGTAAAGACAGACTAAAGGCAGTACTGTAACACAGTTAATGTTATTGTTCCTAGAATGATGGATGTAATAAAATAGGAGTCCCTATTTGGTGTGCTGAGATAATTACCTTATTTGTAGCCTGATGTTTTTGCATAGTGTCATTGGTTCAATTACAGATGTATGCCAATTTATTAATTCATGACATTTCATATTCCTAACATATACTGCACTTAACTGCAAATGTCGTATTTCTCTCCATGTAAAACATTTCCTTAACATACCATTTGAATAGTGCTACAAGACATCATTTGGAAAAAACATCACAGCTCCAACAGGGAGACTTATTAAGCCAACCTTATCCTGCTTATATATTCATGTTTATTGCACTCTCCTACTCCTTTTTTGTCACTATAGCAAGCACTTTATTCTACAGAGTATGACAGATCGATGATGATTTAATAAGTAAGACAAACATACCATGCAGATGTTCTTACATGTGCCACAAAACCTGTTGTTGCTATTCCTCCCTACGTCTGTCTCTAACTCTCCCTGTTCACTCCTTCTACTTCAGGAAGTTAAGCTATTTTAATGTTGTGAAGCAGTAAATCCTTTGTAGTGTGATGAGCTGATGCTTCCATGTATAGAAGGATTTTTCAATAATTTCAATGGTTCAAATCTAGCTATTAGCTAAGTGTTACTGACTGTTTTTGTGCACTATTTTATGTGTACTGTTGGCTACGTATTATGGGCCACCATTATCCTTCTTCTGTCATAAGCTACTTTGTCCCTGCCTCTATCTTACCCTGTGGTTATATCTTTTCTGTATCATTATTCTTCCACCTGTCCATTGCATAATGTCAGGCCCTGGGCTAAATGGAAGTACATGGCAATAGCTTGTGATTTTATCGCCTTTGCTTGCATTACTGTGTTGTGCTTCACACAGTCTTACTAACCTTTGTTTATTTTGTTTAATGTATTTTTCAACAAACTGAATATTACAGCTGTCAACTGAGCAATGAAGATGAATACATGCATTCATGTTTGCTGAAACCTGCTGTCAAATGTTAACTATCAGAATTATAACTTCCTACATGATGTGCTTACATAATACTCAGATACACATGTTTTTCTTGGAATGCTGTAAAGGTTTGAATCCAGATGGATGAAAAAATGTTTCAGAATGCCTTTGTCTCAGTTCTGTGGCAGTAAATTGTGGCTACAACTTTATTTAACATGTCGTTATCCTGCTTCAGTATTACTGTGCTTGTTGTAAAGCCTGTCTTGTACAGATCATTCCATGAAAGTCAGCACAGAGCAGCACAGAGTACTGCTAATTTGTATTCTAAGTTCAACACTTCAAGATATGATTACATATCCACTAACACAGTGCTGCACTCAAAAAGTGAAATAAAAAAAAAAGAAAATCAAATAATTATTATTTAGGTTGCACAATGTTTACACGTTTGTATTAGTTTTGTCAACAGGTGATCTTGACTTCAGAATGATGACTCACTTTAGCTGTTTAACGTGTGTCTAGTGTACAGTGTTCACACTTACAACTAGGGTTTCCAACTTTTGCAATTACAGAAACTGGAACAAAGCCACTCCCTGTGCAATAGCTGTGAATCCACCCAACCCCACTCGACTCTCAACTACATTCATACTCATGTTATGACATCAATGTGTATATCAGTAGGATGGAACATCTCTATAAGTCTATTTTTTACCCTTTCTTTTTACCTAATCTTGGACAGAACAATCATATTTTTTAGACTATCTCAGACTCCACTGCATCACTTTAGTGATACTTTTTGTGAATTTTGTGAAAAGAAAAAAAAATAGACATTGTTTTTTTACAAACTCCAGAATTCTGTTAATGCTGCTCAGTAAAATACCAGAGTTTGTTTTGTGATTTATGGACTACCAGGGACTTGTTCTGAATTCTGAATTATCCAGAAAAATATCAGATAGTTGGCAAGCCTACTTGCAATTACTTTATAAGCTTGGGTAACCTATTCTTACATAATTCATCACTGTTATTCTGCAGCATACACTCTTATGTCTGACTTTCATGTTTGTCTTGCCAATGCACATAGTGCAAGTATGAGACAATGCAAGTGTGCAATCATCCCAACATGAAGCTGCAAGAATGTTTGATTGGTGTGCAAGACTCAATGTGTATGTCATCCCATAATGTAAAACATGTTAATGTCCCTCACAGTAACACAATGCACATTAAGGATACTACTTACATTTTGGTAGACAAGTATGTCATTACATGTGACCATCATAGGATGTTACATTGCCCTGTGCAAATATACATATTGTTGCACAACCAGCGATGCACAGTGTTATTTCTTCCAAACAGTAGATTTTTAAAAAGTTCAAATGCCCTATTTCATATTTTAGCATCAGTCCTCCCCTGTGATGCTCACAACTAATACAGTGCTCTTCAGACTGATTAAATGGGTAAGAGGTGAAATTTATGTGTGAGAGTGTGTGCAACACTTGATGCTGTATCCACTTCCCCAGAGAAGAACACATTTAACTCCACAGACAGCTCCCTACTCTCACTTTTTACTGAAACATCCTCTATGAAACACAGTGATGAGGTCATCCTGACAAAAGTGCACTCTCTACCCTTAAAAGTTAGACTTCTCCTGTAGTGCTTGCAACTAATACAGTACTCTAAAGCTTGTATAACTAGACAGGTAAGAGGTTTGATTTTGAATATGGGAAATTCTTGTGTATATGTGTAAAACTTGGTGCTGTATCCACTTCCCCTTTATAGAATGCACTTAAACGTGCATACAGCTGCCTTGTCCCTCTTTTCTTGTCATTGGGATGATGAGGTCATCCTGCCAAAAGTACATGCTCTACCCTTAAGATTCAAACTTTTCCTGTGGTGTGTGCAACTAAAACAATGCTTTACAGATTGTATCAGAGAGCTAGGAGGTTTGGTGCTAAACATGAGAAATTTGCATGTATGTACATTTGTAATACTTGCTGATGTACCCACTTCTTCTGAGAAAACTACATTTAACTCTTCATACAGCTCTCTCATACCACTTTTTACTGAAACATAAAATTTGAAACACACTGATGGGGTCATCCTGAAAACAGCACACTCTCTCCCTTTACAAGTCAGACTTCTCCCATGGCACTTGCCATTAATATAGTGGTTTCTACACTGTATAACTAGGTAGGCAGGAGGGTCAGTGCTCAATATGGGGAACATGTGTGCATGTATGAGTGGCCATGTTTATAATTAGCTGAGCATGTGCTCAATCAACTTCTACTCAGGATAAACATTTTAAATGTTGGATGACTCTACCATCCCTTAATCTCAACTTTGACAACCACAACTTCTTTGCAATGCAAGGAGGTAGCTAGGCATACTGTTTGTACACTACTGAGTACACTTTTCTATACATTACTTAAAGGTAATACTATGTCCACAACCGTCTATAGTAATGCTTCCACATACCCTGCATACCAATCCAGGGCATTTACACAGATTAGGACTAGTATGGGCACAACACCCTAAAGCATTGAAACCTGTACTTTCCGTGCTGTTCTTCAGAGTCAGTATTGAAAACAAATAATATCCGTAAGCTTCTGTGATGATGCACTTATTGACTATCTGAATTATAACAGTTTAGGGTATGTTAAGCTTGGATGTAAATAAATAAATAATATTGAAAAAAGGAAGTAAAAATGATATCTGCCAAGAGGTGATTTTGCCAGCTGCTCTGCTACCAATTTCTCCAACATTTTTGAATGTAAAGGCTTATAAACACAGTCCTATAATTTACCATAGCTATAGCCCATCTTGAATTTGTGTGTGTGTGTGTGTGTGTGTGTGTGTGTGTGTGTGTGTGTGTGTGTGTGTGTGTGTGTGTGCGCCCATGCACGCGCATGCATATATATGTATATCTATAGCTATATCTATATAGATATATATGTAGGAGGGTAATTTCTCATAGTCATCACTAAATATTGATCTACAAATGATTGACAGCAAATTATTGACTAAGAAAACAACTGATCCACAAAGAATTGAAAAAAATATATAAAAGAGAAAGGTTTTTGCAGGAGTGAAAGCCCCCCCCTGCACCCCCCCCCCCACACACACACTCCCTGATAATTATATATACCAACTTCAAGAATGCACAATAATGAGGAAAGTGCAATATTTCTGATCCCCACTATTCTGTGATCTGAAAGCAAAAAAAGCTTGTAACTTTCAATCAGCTAATTTCTGATCATTTGGCTTTTTCACTCCTCAATGAACAGACTCATCAAAAAGGCTCTGCTCCCATATATATGTATATCTGAGTGTCTCATTCAATTGTGATTGCTCACAGGAGTGAACACTGAAAGAACAATGATTTTACACTGAGAGTTAACATGATCAAACAGAAAAAAAAGAAAATTATTTTTTACACAGGGGTGTCAAGCCCCTTGTACACTCTACACCTCCTGCTAATTATGTATATATATATATATATATATATATATATATATATATATATATATATATATAGATGGAGGGTATCACTCGTCTAGTCAGAATACAATAGATGAGACTTCATGGGTTCTGTTCAAGCAGCTTTATTATGTACAAACACATCAGGATCGAGGCTTAATAATATCAGCTTAGATAAACTACCTATTACGCTTGTACATGTTCACTCTCTGGCTGCACTCACAAAATAGTATTGAACATAGTACATGCTGACTATTTATATGTATGCTGAGTCTTTAGAATGCTTCTTAAAGACACAGCACACGCATTCCATCTACATCCCCCTCTCTGAGAGCTCATGTAATGTTGATAACATTAATCAACATGCAATCAATATAAATAATTCTTTGTCATGCAATTATACAGAACTAAATACATATACACAATTATGTCTAGGTTGCTGCGTATTTCACACTAGGTCTGGAAATATGACCAAATTGTGTGATAAAGAAATGGGAATCAGGTCTAGCAGCTGGGACTGTCACTGCTGAAAGTTCAACTTTTGGGACATTGGGAACATCATTAGGACTGGAAGTGGAGGTTAAGACATGTTCTGCAACAGGAACTCTGTCTGGATTGCTCTGAGATTTAAAGTCTGTATCACAGGAACAATGCTGCAATATCAATTCTGATACAGGAAGAATATGTCTGCAATTTCTCCTGTACTCCACACCCTCAGATTCTACAAAGTAGGATCTTGACTTGGTACATATTCAAAACCTTTCACTCTTTGTATCCTCACAGTCTCTCCTTCTTTCAATGGACAAAGAAATCTGCTCAATTTATCATAGCTGGACTTCTGGTAAGAATGCTTTCTGAATAGTTGAGCTCTAATCATCCTGTTGTTCTTAGCTTTAAGCCTCAACAAACTGGAACTGATAGGCAACGTTGTTCTGGTTTGCCTGGATAGAAGTCTCTGAGCAGGTGAGCCAAGTATATTGTCACGGGGTATGTTTCTGAGATTAAGTAAATTCAAAAAAACATCGGTATTGTCATGCTTTGGCCTCAAAAGTAATTGCTTTGCGCTCTGCACTGCATGTTCAGCTAGTCCATTTGACTGTGGATATTCTGGACTACTAGTAACATGTACAAAATCCCATTCTTTGGCAAATTTCTGAAACAATTGACTAGTAATTGAGCACCATTGTCAGAAATAACTTTGTTTACATTACCATGGACTGAGAAATGACGTTTCAACTCAGTAATAACAGCAGTGGATATTAGGTTAGGTAGTAAATCAATCTCAAACCAGTTTGACTAAGAGTCTACCAATACCAAGTAATGCTGATTGTTCCACTCGAATATATCAGTGGCTACTGTTGACCAAGGTAGTTCAGGAACTTGACTTAGCTGAAGTGGTTCTCTTTCCAAATGCGGTTTAGTACTATTGCATACTGAACAAGAAGAAAGTACTCTATCAATGTCTTTTGCTAGAGAAGGCCAAAACACTAGTCCTCTCACCCTTCTTTTGGTATATTGAGAACCTGGGTGAAAACCATGCAAAATCTGGATATATTCATGTTGCAAGGAAGCAGGAACATCAATTTTAGGACCTTTGAAAATAATGCCATCTTCTATCAACATCTCATCTCTGTAAAGAAAATAAATTTGCACTTCAAGTGGTACACTAGATTGCTTTGATGGCTATCCAACATTAATGTAGTGATTCAGCTTTTACAAAACTGGATCAGTCATTGTATGATCTTTCAGCTCATCAAGTCTCGTATTAGAAAAATTACATGCTTCCATGACATAAAGCTGTTCTGTAGTATTTCTAGGCTATCTGGATAAGGTATCAGCCTGATAAAGAAGTCTACCTTTTGTGTAGACCATTTTGTAGTTGTTGTTGTTGTGTTTTGGCTTTTCCCGGTTTGGGGTCGCCACAGCAGAACTCCGGTCTGCTAATGATTGGCAGTAGATTTTCACGGTGCCGAGTTGCCAGCTCGATGCCCAACCTTCAACGAAGGCACACCCATTCATGCATGTTTTTCGGAACACCACTCGACCCATGGGGAGGACATGCAGACTCCACACAGAAGGCACTCCCCGCACACTAGCTGAGAATCGAACGAGAGAACCTCTTGCTGTGAGGCAACAATGCTACCGCTGCACCACCATAGATTTTAGACCATTTTGTAGTTGTACTTTTGCAATTTGAGCATCATTCTTACTAATCTTGCTGGAGCTGAATGCATAGGCTTCTTTAAAATAGTAACTAGAGGCTGGTGATCGGTTTCAGTTAGAATAGCTAGACCATAAGTATAATCATGAAACTCTGAATATGCAAATACTATTGCCAAAAGTTCTTTCTTGATTTGAGCATATTGCATTTCAGTTTGGGTAAGAGTTTTGGTGCATACTGGTCTGCCTTCTTGAAGAATGACTACGCCAAGACCAAATTTCGAAGCATCACAGGAAAGGGTTACTGGTTTATTGACATTGGCAATTTTCTGCTTAAGGTCTTCAAATGCTTTCTGGTGCTGTTCCAAGCATGACCATGTAACAATTTTGCGCTTTAGTTCTCTCAAATGTGCCTAAATAGTTGACCATACCAAGAAAACGTTATAGAGCTTGAACATTATCTGGTGCTGACATCTTTAGAATGGCTTCTTACTTGGATGGGTCTGGTTGCAAGACAGTGCTGGTAAATGAATGACCTACATAGGTAACTTCTGGTAGTCTGAATTTACACTTCAGAGGACTGAGCTTTATGTTTACTTCACATAGTCTGTCTAGAACTCTCTTAAGGTTTCTGTCATGTTGTGCTTCACCATTGCCTCCAACCAATAAATCATCTACTATTATGGCACAAGGATAACCTGAAAAAAATGTGCTCCATTGCACGCTGAAAGACTTCACTTGTAGAATTTATTCCAAATGGCATCCTGAGAAAGCTATATCTACCAAATGGGGTACTGAAAGTAGTCAGTAATAAGGACTTGTGATCTAGCATCACTTGCCAAAATTATCTTTTTGCATCCAAGACAGAAAAAACAGTGTCATTTGGTATTAGGGCTGTGACCTCTTCAACTGTACACATTGGATGATGTGGTCTCTTTAATGCTTTGTTCAAATCTCTTAGGTCAGTACGTATTCTGATTTCATCTGAGCCTTTTTTGTAGGCTGCTACCATGGACAACAACCATTCAGTTTGTTCTGAAACTGGACAAATCACACCTCACTGCATCATTTCATCCATCAGAGCCTTGACTTTATTCTAGATAGCTATCGAAACTTTTCTTGCTGGCCTGATCACTGGACTTGCCTCCAGGTCTAACTTTGTAGAATACACAACTGGAAGTTTGCCCAACCAGTCATCGAAAACATCAGCATACTCTGAGAAAATAGCTTCAGTAAAATTGGAACTAGGAAATGTACTTAAATGATGAACTTCTTTGGTAAAACAAAGCAGGTTCATTCTCAAACTGTCTCTGAGACCCAATAATGACTGCACAGGTGTTCGAACTACATAGAATAACAAGTTGTAACAGTTGCTTGCCAAATAACATGAAAGCACTACTGAACCTTCAGTTTGAATTTCTTCACCTCCATAAGTAACAAGTTTTGCACAATTAGTTACATTGAGTTGTTCATTTAGCAAAAGTATCTGATGACATAACATTACACTTTGAACCAGTGTCTACTTTGAACTCGGTAGATTTACCATTAATCTGGGCAGTACAAAACACTTCATTTTTTGTCAACAAATTTACTGCATCAACCTTCTCACCAATTACTGATGCACCATCGATACAGAAAGCAGACTGTTGCAATTTCGCTTGATCAGTTTGCTTTTTTGAGTGACCCTTCTTTATAACTGTGTGAGGTTTACTTGATTTACAAAACTTTTGAAAATGGTTCCATTTTTTTTACACTTGTTGCATTGCTGACCAAATGCTAAGCATTTCTCTCTTTTAGGCTCATGATTTCCACCACAATTGTGACGGTTAACAATAAAGCTGGATTTGGGTTTTGCTGACTCACACCTGTACTGCAATGAGCATGCTCCTTTCTTAGAACTTGCTGGAAAACTATGTGGTTTCCCTGGTGAACCAGCAGGGGTTGTGGCTGTCATGTGCTTAGACCTGCTTTTGGTTGCCACGTGTTGCATACTGTCTACATTTGTTCTGTAGCCTGCTGAAACCATACTCATCACTTGCAAGCATATTTGCGTGCCTTTCTGTAACTTCATGGATTTGGCAAATTTCAATAGCTTTACTCAACGTTAAATCACTGTCATGAAGCAAAATCTTTCTCACTGCAGCACTATTAATAGTACATATGAGCCTGTCTTTTATCAACTGATCTTTTAAGTCATCAACCTGATACATTTTAGCTTTGTTTCTCAGGTTAGTTATATAAGCTGCAAAAGTTTCCACTGGTTTTTGATCTCTTATATAAGACAAATGCCTTTCTAATGTGATATTTGTCTGGGGGTTACACATGTAGGGGATACAAATTAGTGACAGTTTTTAAATATTTTTCTTATTCACATAAAATGTTAACAGAATAACAGGTTTTGTATCCATATGTCATTTTCTGAGCAATAAGATATACAAAAAAAAAATAAGAATATGCAAAACTCTGATGCTTCTGTGGGAGTTATGTAATGGTGCTGTCATTTCTAATTTTCATTTTAAGAACGGTGGTCAAGAATGGTTTGATGAGTTTCATGCTACATCCTCTATCCAGAAAGTCTTTTTGGAGGACTTTGTTGCCAGTGAGGAATTTTTCTAAGTATTCTGTGACTCTAAGCATTTTGCTTTATCTTCTGTGACTCTTGCAACCCTCATGCCACATTAGTTATTCTTTTTGGTGATCTGGCAATGCAATAATCTCACCACAGGCTTTCACACTATTTAATGAACATACTACAAACTCATGTATTTTCATAACTTGCTCATGTCTCCTGCTTATTTGATCCTTTTTCATATTAAGTTAATAAACATAATGAGTGGTATTGCAGGTATTTATGTAGAAATGGGGGAATCTCTGACATGGGTTAATAGAGAATCACAGTAGCTAGGGGCACTTAAGGGATAGCCTTTTAAGCATGTCTTTGCACATTCCCTGCTGACAAATCCAGGGCATTTAGGCCAATTAGGATTAGGATGTGCATGTAAATAAATGCAGGCATCTCATTTGCAGATAAAGTTTACAGACGGCTCATCTTCTGACATCAAAGACAGTTGTGCTGATGTCCTAAGTCTGTAACACTCACGCTCCTTTCCAGTAATATTCCTATGCGTCTGTGATGATACACTTTTTGTCTATAATCTTAATTATCACAGCTTGGTTTATGTCAACCCTGGGCAGAAAATAAATGGGCAAACAAACAAACACATAAATAAATAAATAAATAAAACTGGAAAAAAAAACAGAAAGTAAAAAAAAGGTTATCTACCAAGAGGTGATTTGGTCAGTTGCTCTGATACTACTTTCTCCAACATTTTGAAATGTATGGGCTGTAGAAACATAGGCCTATAATTTACCATATTTATGGCCCATGTTGAATATAAAATGTTATTATAAATAAAACAAATATGAGAGTTCATGCTCATAATATAAAGAAATCCTCATCACCCAGATACATATCTCATGGAATTCATTAAAGTGCCTAGTAGGAGTCATATAACCCATGCTAGAAAGTCCCTTCTCTAGTGATATTGCCATTTCTGATTCAAAAGTATGCTAGCGGCAATAAGAGCTCATTACTGACTACTTTGCATGTTTCTTGAATCACAGTTATTACAGCAAATTGCAGATCATTGCAGAGCTGCATGTTGCAGTAGTAACCTGCTGTTGGTGAAGGCAGCATCACCCCCTGGTCACTCTAAAGTACACACACACACACACACACACACACACACACACACACACACACACGCACGCACGCACGCACACACACACACACACACACGCATCACAGTCCCTGTACCTGTCCCTACCGTATCTGTTCTCATGTAGTTACTCCCACCCCCATAAAGGTTGGAGTGCCATTATGGCATGTATGTATTAGGCTCTAGTGGTTTTGTGTATCCCCCTTTCCTATGATCCCCATACTGCCATTGATACTGGTACTGCAGTTTACTCCATGGGTCATCCATGGTGTCCAGTGGTTCTCCCACCCCTCACCCCCGTTATGATGTTGGTACCATTACAATACTTTACTTTATCCCTGTTGGTCAGTGGATCCCCTTAACCCCCAACTTCTGCACTAACACTGGAGTCATTACTGCACTTTAAAAGTAATCCCTGATGTCTAGCGCATCAACTCATCCCTGATCCCCATATTAGTGACAATGCTATTATGGCACTAATCCCTAGTTTCAAGTGCATCCCCCACACCTCTGATCCATCTACTACTAGTGGTGCCATTATGGAACACTAAACAATATTCCCTATATGTAGTACATTACCCTACCCCTTATCCCCATTTTGCTGTTGGTGCTGTTATGGCACTTTAAAAGTCATCCTTGGTGTCCAGTGGTTACCCCACCCACCATGTTCATGTTAGGCAATTGTACACCTCTTTTCAGCCGTGTTCAGTATCATGATGTGGTGGGGATGGCTATGCTGATCTACATAGCTGAACAATTTCTTAAATCACTCAGGTGTGCAGATGTCTTCCCGGAGGTATTCTGGGGAGAAAGGCCATGCCTAATTAGCATATGCCTCTTTCCCTGGAATGCCTCATTGCCATTCAACACGACTGCATGGCCAGCTTTTTGTGGTGCTGTATGTCATTGTGTTAGTCGACCATGTCTTTGTGTTAGTGAACATGTAAGAATGGTTGCTGAATCAAGGAAATGTACCTCAACATGTACTATTCCATGTACACTTCTCAGTACCTTAATGAATTTGGCCCATTGTCTTATTACTTGCATATATACATACATTCATTCTAATTTCCATACAGAAGTCTGAACAAACTTTACATCTGATGCAAACACTGAAATAACCAAAGCATGTTTCTTAACACCAGAAAACTCATCCATTAATTTACCTGAATGAACATCCATGCATTAATGGGAAATGTTCATATCAAACAGTATCACTATAAGAGTATCAGCAACATACCTCAACCTAAGAGTATCAGCAACATACCTCAACCTACACATTATAATGAAGCGGGATGTACATCAAGTCTGTGAAGCATCATTTCATGGACCATAGCCAGTTTGCCAACAAACAGTAATATAATAAACATAGAAGGGAGGAGGCTAGAAACAGTTTAGATATACACAGTTTTCATTACACATCTGTTTGCTAAGTCATTTGTGAAAATATAATGCATGTTGAATGCATTTCTTTTTTCCTGTGTATTCTGTCTCTGAGACTACACCAAGTATCACATGCATCTTGTTATATAATCATATAATTTGTCCTACAAGATGCCACGATGGATGCTAATCATACCTGTTTATTTCCTTGCATGTATAACTACAAGTCACTTGCAAGACAATACCTTTTCTAATAGTATGAGGTACTGGTTGGTGTAGATAGTAATATTGCATAGGAGTGCTATGTGACCATATCATTATAGGTAATTTGTGTGCACAGTAATTGTATTACTATTATGTATGAGGCAGAATCATCTCTCTGTTACACATTACATTGCACTGTTCAGTATTTTACACACACATATGATCATTCTACTCAAAGTATCACATATTAACATATTTCTGCTGTATGTATAAAAGGCATGACCATACTGCACTGTACTGTAACTGTTTACAGTATTCAAGGCATACCTGCAAATCCCAGACACTTCTGCAACTTTGTACATCTCTCACTCTGGTAATATGTCCTCCATCATACAAATGCTCATCTGCAGTACCATTTTCTTTTTTGTAAATGTATGGTGATTCTGCAGGATGTGATAATTTCTCTTGAGTCCTCCCCCCTCCATGGAAGCACAGTTATACCACATCACTGAAGTATGGCAGCCCACCCTTGACCACAGTCACCAGCTGGTATGGACTAATAATGATAAGGTGCTGGAGAAGAGTGAGACCAGGAGCCAACATTGCTGCTCACAGTAGGTGGCTTAACACAGTTCTGAAAGGTCCAATCCACTATATGCTAGCATCATTCAGAGGGCCATTGTAAGGTGTTAGGTATGAACATCTGCTTAGGCTTGTCCACACCCATCCTAATGTTTTGACATTGCCTCATAACTTGTACATTCACCTACCTTGGCTGCTGTTTGCAGCTGTAGACTTCAATGAGTCTTCAAAAGTTGCTTGCCTCACAACTAGCATGTAATCTCTTCAACACCAGGAGAGCTGGCTTCTTCTACAAATTTTTGTATTTTTGGCACATGCTTTGGACTCAGTGAAGGTTGCAGACATTCACACTGTGTGATATCAGTCCCTGAACTAATACATACATGCCATAATGGCACTCCAACTTTTATGGGGGTGGGAGTAACTACATGAGAACAGATACGGTAGGAACAGGTACAGGGACTGTGATGTGTGTGTGTGTGTGTGTGCGTGTGTGTGTGTGTGTGTGTGTGTGTGTGTGTGTGTGTGTGTGTGTGTGTGTGTGTGTGTGTGTGTGTACTTTAGAGTGACCAGGGGGTGATGCTGCCTTCACCAACAGCAGGTTACTACTGCAACATGCAGCTCTGCAATGATCTGCAATTTGCTGTAATAACTGTGATTCAAGAAACATGCAAAGTAGTCAGTAATGAGCTCTTATTGCAGCTAGCATACGTTTGAATCAGAAATGGCAATATCACTAGAGAAGGGACTTTCTAGCATGGGTTATATGACTCCTACTAGGCACTTTAATGAATTCCATGAGATATGTATCTGGGTGATGAGGATTTCTTTATATTATGAGCATAAACTCTCATATTTGATTTATTTATAATAACATTTTATATTCAACATGAGCCATAAATATGGTAAATTATAGGCCTATGTTTCTACAGCCCATACATTTCAAAATGTTGGAGAAAGTAGTATCAGAGCAACTGACCAAATCACCTCTTGGTAGATAATCTTTTTTTACTTTCTGTTTTTTTTTTCCAGTTTTATTTATTTATTTATTTATTTATGTGTTTGTTTGTTTGCCCATTTATTTGCTGCCCCCCAGGGTTGACATAAACCAAGCTGTGATAATTAAGATTATAGACAAAAAGTGTATCATCATTAGATGCTAATGAGGTCCATTAGTGCAGTATGGTATAGAAAAACAAAATATGTCAGCCAATATGTCATATACGTCTGTAGTACTCTGAGGTGCTGACATGTATGAAATTACTTCTGTACGGGGAAATAGTGAAGCTGCCTGATATGCCCACTTATGTCATGTCTCATCCATTGCTCTGTATGACTTTCTAGCTTTGTGCTCATTATGTAGGCAACTGTAGAGCTCCTTCCATGTTGAAGACTTGCATAGAAGACAGTTCTTGTATATTATGATACTACCAATATTTCTGAAACTTCATTTGAAAACTACTCTGTGATATGGTATGGTATGGCATGGTATGGTATGGCAGTAAACACAGTCCATGCATGTAAGGCAACTGCCAGGTCTCAAAATGCAATATGAAAAAAACGATGACCAGCAGACAGTGGTGTACTAACAAAAATATCCCTTTACTATTCCATAAAGCACATAAAAAGACAAAAAGTCAACAATCCACAATCCAAACCAGTTTCGGCTATAATATCAAGCTTTCATCAGTGAAAAAAGAAAAAAGGAACCAAAAAACGTCCTGCCTTATAAAGGAAACTCATGTTAATCATCATTAGAACCAATTGGGAAAACTACAGATGCTCATTCAAACCAGGGGGAAACAAGCCACCCAAATTAATAATCCATCTTTTCTCCAACTTATTAAGCATGTCATGCCAACCAGAAACCCTTATTCTATCGCCTTGAATTTTATCAATGATAGTAAACTTAAAATTAGCATTAGAATGTTTCAGTGTATGTTTATATAAAGCATTATTGGCTCGTTGGTGCCTAATATCAACTAAATGTTCTGCAATCCTGAAATTAACAGGCCTAGATGTCTACCCCACGTAAAATGCAGAACATCTACATGTAACTAGGTAAACAACCCAATCAGACTGGCAATTAACAACAACAAAGATGTTGTAAACCACACCAGTATTATGGCTGCTGAAGCACTTAGTTTTATTGATCTTAACATAGTATACACAGTGGCCACAAGGGAAGCAACCATTAAGACGATCACCTAATAATGTTCTCTGAATATTTTCCCCCAAGGGATGATGCCTCTTCTTGCAATGATTGAAAAGGGCACCAAGGTTCCTACCTTTCCTAAAGGAGAACTGGCACTTATGACCAATGAAAGTAGACAATCGCTCATCAGCCAGGAGAATATTCCAATTGCGTTGAACAGTATTAATAAGTCTAGCGGTATTACGACCATAAGTAGTGATTAAACGTAATACCAAATTATTATTGGAATCAACCTTATTATAATTCAGCAATGGTATGGTATGGTATGATATGGTACGGCATGGTGTGGTTCTCTTTCACTGTAATAATTGTCATGGCTACTTTTGTGGACCCTGATGCAAATTTATCAGTGCAGTTAAATTGCCCATAGGTATGTTACATTCCTAGCATAGAAAGCTGTTTGCTGTTAATAACTGCTCATAACAGTATGCTACATATCCACCACATCCACAAGTAGTTGCATATCTTTGTGGCTGTGTAAGAAAAAGGAAATGAGTGCACGGGCGTGTGGAGTGTGTGTGTGTGTGTGTGTGTGTGTGTGTGTGTGTGTGTGTGTGTGTGTGTGTGTGTGTGTGTGTGTGTGTGTGTGTGTGTGTGTGTGTAAAACCATAATGTAAGCAAAGCTAACATACTCTACATTACTAAATGATCTATAAATCTGCAAAGTCAATGCTATGATTCACATGCATATTGCACATGAACTCTTGTTTGTTACACTGTCCCTTTAATTGCTTCAAAAGCTTGGTGTAATGTGGAATCATTCTGGAATGGCACACATGAAGTAACAATGGACATGCAGAAAGCTTTCTTAGTCACTGTTATTTTAGTAATGGGGAAGGTACACAGACAGTGACTGATATGGGAGAGAGTAATAAAACAGAAGGTATAGCAGACAAGAAAAAATAGTAATACAGAATTCCAAGCTCAGAAAGTTCAGTAACAAAACCAACATTGTTACCTTATTTATAAATGAGAGACATCATTACCAAGCCATCTTACACAATAACTTTTGTCTCTCTATCTACTTATCTATCTATCTATCTATCTAGTTATCTAGTTTGCTAGCTATCTCTCTATTTAGTCTTGCTTTATTAATCAGGTAAGTGAATTTTTCCAAAGACTTCTTTCAGCCATGTCCTGTGTCACTAGGGCAAGGACAATTGCATACAAAGAAATTGTTACAAAACATATTACATAAGGTGAGTATAAGCAGCAACAGAGAGATACATCATTATTACATTATTACAGTGAAAGATAAGTTGCAAAATTACGAAACATTAAGCATATTTATGCTCCAAGAACAGCAGAAAATACTTTAGGTGCAGCTATTATTAAGCAGATATACATAGTTTGTTAAGATACTACAGTACAGATTCATAGGTTCATAAGTTCATAGGTTCATAGGAGAGTACTAGGCTAACTGCTTAAGCTGGGCAATGTAGCCAGGTATTATAGGCATCGATTGCTAAAGAACTGTGTGGTACAAACTATAACAAAAGCAAAATTAGAAAAGAAGACAATATTCTGTATGAACTCATAAAAATCACCCACTCCCATTCTCTTATGAAGTCTGCAGCAAAATACAGAAATCTTATGTCAATTACACTGTTACGAGGGCTTCAAATGATCAATGAACTATGAAAGTATAACAGTTAATCTGTTCTATGAAACATTGACTTCCTCTGCTTAGCGAGTTCCTCTCAATAGTTACCTTGGAACTGGCACAATAGAATAAGGCTGTAAGCTGTATTTTTGTGGTGCAGAGTTTGATCCACTCGGCCCTCATTGACGTACAGCAAGTCACTTAACCAGACATTACTTCCAGGTCACCCCTGAAAAGGGACTGTGTGTGTCTAGTAGACTTACCTGATTATACCATATGCTCATTATTACTTCACATGTCTCGTGAGATCAATGTAAAAGGACTAGATAACACAAATACAGAAGTATGGCAAGGACTTATATGAAACAGCCCACTATATCCAATGGACTTCTTATGTTTTAAGAACTAAATCAAACTAAATGTTAGATCCTGACTGCCCATTTAATACACAGAAAACAACCAACTGTGGTTATGTTAATCTATCAAATGACCCCTTACTTACAACAACTGCCAAAATTATGGTGTAGATATATAACTGTTTAATTTAAGTTATGACGTAATGGTAAGCCATTACATGGCATAAAATGTGTGCAATGAAGAGCTAAGCTAGAAAAATCTGACTTGTAAATTGCTACTTCATAATTACCTTTACCAGTGTAAAACAGTGATCCGCTGTGGTGACCCCTAACCGGGAAAAAGCCAAAAGAAGACGAAGAAGTGTAAAACAGTGTTTCAATCACTACCTGACTTCAGACAAGTGGAAACTATGTTCAACAGGCATGGAAATACTGTATTGTTAAATTATAAAATGACCATTGTTATTAAATGGTTGCTATGAAATTATGCTGAATGCATATTAGTGATTAATTTAAATTGTTAAGTACTGTAACTTTAGTAAAGTGCTTTAGACCCAATTAAAAATAAAATAAAAACAGGATTTCATGCTTGTATCTTATTATGGAAAGGGAAAAGTCAGGCTGAATGTGTGTGTGTGAGGTTGTTGTTGAGGTTGTGAGGTTGTTATCAACCTGAGTGGCAAGGTCTCTCACTACAGGTTGTGTGCTTAGGGGTTGCAGTTGATGTGATAATTAGGGGTCATGTTTTTGAAGAATGGTATGATGATATATGTATTTATTTATTTATTTTTATTTATTTGACATTTGTTGACTGGGATAGTCCGACTGGGACAGAGCCCTTTTTCAGTGGAGGCTCTGGGAGAAAAGCTCCAGTGTACAAAAAATAGATGATTACAAAGTTCAGTAAATATGCAGTACAATGAGGGTACAATTTTTTGCATTTAACTTGAGGCCATGACTTTGGCACCAGTCATTAGTTGCTGTGAGACCCTCTTGCAGTACTTTAACACCATTTGGGGAGTCAATAACAGCACATAACTTACAGTCATCCACAAACTTAGTAAGCCGCAGGCCTTTTGTCTTTGCCTGGACCTCTGAGAAGTAGATGCCAAATAGTAAGGGTCCCTGGACAGATCCGTGGGGAACTTCACTATTGACACAGGCCTGCTATCAGAGGTGGAGGTGTTTGAATTTGACGTGTGTGTGTGTGTGTGTGCGTGTGTGTGTGTGTGTGTGTGTGTGTGTGTGTGTGTGTGTGTGTGTGTGTGTGTGTGTGTGTGTGACTTTGACATGTGTGTGTGTGTGTGTGTGTGTGTGTGTGTGTGTGTGTGTGTGTGCATGTGTGCGTGTGTGCGTGTGTATGTGTGTGTATGTATGTGTGTGCACACATGTGCATGTGTGTTTGTGCGTATGTGATGTATGTCAATTTTTGCAGGTGTAGTGAATAATACAATTTACGTACTTACATGGATCTCTGACAATTAATCAATACTTAGGAAAGATAGTAGGAAGATACTGGGAAGGGAGTTAAATCATGCTTAGGTAAGTAAAAGGGAGAGAATAAATTATTAAGTACACACAGGAGAATTAGATAACAGAACTAACAGATGGGATACTCAATGAGTTTATTATGTGAACAGCTAAATTAATTTTCACTTCAGTTGTTTTTATTTATTGACTATAACCAGTTCAGTTGACTAGTCCAAAGATTCTTTTCTACCATAACAAAAGCCATAGGCAAAAACAATTACAGTAAATAATGTATAAATAACACCATTACAAGTAATAGAAAGCATTTATATAATTATGCTATATACAAATTGACTCAGGCATGAAGGTTGATAGGTTTAGTGAACAAGCTCAAGCCCTTTTGACCTTTGATGAGCTTCATTCCCTTGATAGCATGTTTCAGCTCAGATGCACCAATGTATTATCCATTTCCTTCATGAAGCTTTGATTGATAGGCTAACTTTAAATAAGAGGGTGGAGTTTATGCCAGCAAGTTAGAAAACTACTTATTCATTTTCTTCATGCCTTCTATTTCCTTGTATACTGTCTCTCTCTATGTGGAGAATAAATAAAACTACATATGGATCACATATGTGTTTTAGCTGGGAAATAATAGGCTTCTGATACTGAGTGGGCATACTGGAAAGTTTGTAACTTATGGATAACTTGCTAAAAACAAAATAAATAAAACTGTGGAGCACTGTGCTGTAGATATGAAGGAAGATACTGAGCAGTACTCACATTTTGTTTCTCACACTGCGGTGGTGGTGCTGCGGTAGCGTTGTCACCTCACAGTAAGACATTGTCCTGTTCAATTCTCAGCTAGAGCGTCTTCTGTGTGTAAACATGTGTGAATGGGCATGCCTTCGTTGAAGGTTGTGCATCAGGGCTGGCAAATCGGCATGTAAAAATCTACTGCCAATCATTAGCGGACCGGAGTTCCGCTGTGGCGACCCCTAATCGGGAAAAGCCGAAAGACACAACAACTCACATTTTGTTTCTGAACACTGGACTCTCAGAAAGTTAGCGAAATAGATAAAAACATACAGGGCAATGATAACGACATGTCCTTAATGAAGTGTTACATTTTAGAATATTTATTTTTATACAGTAGAAAGACAGGTTAGGTGATATTATGGTAAGAAGCCAATTTTGTTAGGCTAGAAAAGAGTATTGGACCTGATCTTATCAAGATGAATACAAGGCATGATAAGATTTTTGTTTGTTGGAAATATAAATTATAAGACAATGTGCTGAAGTAAAATTGTCTGTTTTCCTGTATAGACATCCTAGCAATTTTTAATACTGTGAATTTAATTTACATTTTTTAACACATTAAGAATGTTTACACTGCTGAAGGTAAAGATGTATTAAGGCAAGAAACCAGGAAAAGGAACATTTAGTAAACTGATCCATCATTCAGCAAGTTTTGATAGTATGAATTCAACTCTTTACTTCACAAGTTCATAAGTTCACAGGTGATTACTAGGCTATGAACCTATGAACCTATGTGTTTGTGCGTATGTGATGTATGTCAATTTTTGCAGGTGTAGTGAATAATACAATTTACGTACTTACATGGATCTCTGACAATTAATCAATACTTAGGAAAGATAGTAGGAAGATACTGGGAAGGGAGTTAAATCATGCTTAGGTAAGTAAAAGGGAGGGAATAAATTATTAAGTACACACAGGAGAATTAGATAACAGAACTAACAGATGGGATACTCAATTAGTTTATTATGTGAACAGCTAAATTAATTTTCACTTCAGTTGTTTTTATTTATTGACTATAACCAGTTCGGTTGACTAGTCCAAAGATTCTTTTCTACCATAACAAAAGCCATAGGCAACAACAATTACAGTAAATAATGTATAAATAACACCATTACAAGTAATAGAAAGCATTTATATAATTATGCTATATACAAACTGACTCAGGCATGAAAGGGATTATAGGTTGATAGGTTTAGTGAACAAGCTCAAGCCCTTTTGACCTTTGATGAGCTTCATTCCCTTGATAGCATGTTTCAGCTCAGATGCACCAATGTATTATCCATTTCCTTCATGAAGCTTTGATTGATAGGCTAACTTTAAATAAGAGGGTGGAGTTTATGCCAGCAAGTTAGAAAACTACTTATTCATTTTCTTCATGCCTTCTATTTCCTTGTATACTGTCTCTCTCTATGTGGAGAATAAATAAAACTACATATGGATTACATATGTGTTTTAGCTGGGAAATAATAGGCTTCTGATACTGAGTGGGCATACTGGAAAGTTTGTAACTTATGGATAACTTGCTAAAAACAAAATAAATAAAACTGTGGAGCACTGTGCTGTAGATATAAAGAAAGATACTGAGCAGTACTCACATTTTGTTTCTTACACTGCGGTGGTGGTGCTGCGGTAGCGTTGTCACCTCACAGTAAGACATTGTCCTGTTCAATTCTCAGCTAGAGCGTCTTCTGTGTGTAAACATGTGTGAATGGGCATGCCTTCGTTGAAGGTTGTGCATCAGGGCTGGCAAATCGGCATGTAAAAATCTACTGCCAATCATTAGCGGACCGGAGTTCCGCTGTGGCGACCCCTAATCGGGAAAAGCCGAAAGACACAACAACTCACATTTTGTTTCTGAACACTGGACTCCATCTCAGAAAGTTAGTGAAATAGTTAAAAACATACAGGGCAATGATAACGACATGTCCTTAATGAAGTGTTACATTTTAGAATATTTATTTTTATACAGTAGAAAGACAGGTTAGGTGATATTATGGTAAGAAGCCAATTTTGTTAGGCTAGAAAAGAGTATTGGACCTGATCTTATCAAGATGAATACAAGGCATGATAAGATTTTTGTTTGTTGGAAATATAAGTTATAAGACAATGTGCTGATGTAAAATTGTCTGTTTTCCTGTATAGACATCCTAGCAATTTTTAATACTGTGAATTTAATTTACATTTTTTAACACATTAAGAATGTTTACACTGCTGAAGGTAAAGATGTATTAAGGCAAGAAACCAGGAATAGGAACATGTTAGTAAACTGATCCATCATTCAGAAAGTTTTGATAGTATGAATTCAACTCTTTACTTCATAAGTTCATAAGTTCACAGGTGATTACTAGGCTATGAACCTATGAACCTATGAGCCAATGAGTTTAATTCATACTATCAAAATTTACTTGTACTGAAACAACTTTCAGCAACAGTGGAATTTCTCTTTTTTCTTACTGTTGCGCAATTTTGGAGTAGTCATACATAATCACAGGGAATGGTGCCAAGACAATCAATAAATAAATAAGTAAATAAAATAAATAACTTCAGTGTTTAGTGAAACTCATTTTGGCAGGTTGGTTTCATTAGATTGGCACTCACTGAATGAACTGTCAATGTTGTAACTTGAAAAAGCAATAGTATTTCACAGACACTGGGAAGTACAAAATAAAAAGTGATGCAGCATTACAGTTAATTTTCTGTCTTTCGGCTTTTTCCGGTTAGGGGTCGCCACAGCAGAACTCCGGTCCGCTAATGATTGGCAGTTGATTTTTACGTACCGGCTTGCCAGGCCTGACACACAACCTTCAATGAAGTACGCCCATTCACGCATGTCTCCACGCAGAAGACTCTCTAGCTGAGAATCGAACCAGACAGCGTCTTACTGTGAGGCGACAACGCTACCACAGCACCACCACCGCGGATTATATAATATGGATGTCACATTTTTAAGCAGTAGCTTTGCAGCAGGTGGGCATCACTATTAGATTTTCTTATGATTTTAAAATACATTTCTCCATTTGATTTCAGATCAGACAAGCCGTCCTCAGAATAATCACTGTCTGGGTATCTCACTTGCTTCCCATAGGAATGCTGAAGTGTCTTAGCACAACTACAGAGATCTGAAAACAGCTTAAAACTTTAAAACCCTTTGACTGTCATTGCAGCTGTACATACCTGAAATACTTGAGATGTGGTCTGTTCACAGAAAAACAAGGATATCTTCATTTAACAGCTTATTGCATCTGTGGATTAAACAGCCAGAAGTTGTTATATATTTATAAATATATAAGCAATTTGGAATGTTAGTGGAATTCATTTCATTTTGTTATAGTTTGTTAAATGGAGTAGAGCAATGAAGACAATTGACTATTGTCAAGCTTAGCTGAGGGTACAAAACATAACACAAGAGACGTCCTTGTATTACACCTTAGACTGGTACTTATATACATTCCAAATATAAAACATGAATATATTACAGTAAAGGAGCACATTTAGTAATCAACATTAGAAGCTGTCTAGAGATGTCAGATTGACTTAATCATGAGTAAAGTTGCAGATGCACATGATTAATATAGTCAGAGCTATAATAGGAGGTATATGGTCATAGAAGGAAGGGGGTTAGGAATTAAGGTGTGAAGACTGTGTACCATAGGATGGTTAGATAATAATGGAGCAAAGAGATGGAGTAATGACTAGGATAGAAAAGGGGAGGGGCTATGAAAGTATCATGAGTACCTAATCAAAACTGAGGTTATATGTCAGGATATAAACCAATAAAAAAGCAGAAATGCCGAAGAAGCTTTAAGACTGTAAAGATTTACTTGTTTAATTCAGAGCGTAATTTTTGTTAAAATCACTGAAACAAAGGACACTTGACCCCAAAAGCAACATAAATACAGAAGTCCTTAAAAGTACAAGGATGGCATTTTTGAATATGAAGACAAAAGTGCTTATCTTCACCTGTGGATTCATTGTGTTACTTTTTGTATTTGACTTTATAGGTTCATAAGTTCATAAGTAGGTACTAGGCTATTGGCCCTATGGCTTATACAGACCTAGCCAAAAAGGTACCCTGGCTTTTGCCACCCAAGAAAACTATTTTTCTGTGCTTCTGTCAAGCAGAACCACAGAAGTGATCCCCGGGGTGATTTTCCTATTAACCATCCAATCATCAAGATTTTTCTTGAAGAGTGCTAATGAGCTCTGTTTGACATAGATAAGTAGTTTGTTCCAGAGTATTGGAAGTCTCTGGGACAGGAATCTATCCCTCCAGCATGTTCTGTTTATTGTGGTGACAAGGTTTAGGTCCCTACAGCATGTAGCTCAGAGGGATTGGGATTTCTTTAAGTGGAGCATGTCCAACAGCTCTGGGTTTTTGTGTATTTTGTATATTTTGCTTCAACTGTGCTATCCTCGGACCTTTAGGGACTTTCCAAGACTTTTGTATTTATGTTGCTTGTGGGGCCAAATGTCCTATCTTTCAGTGATTTTAATGAAATTATGCTCTGAATTAAACAAGTATGTTTTTACAGTCTTAAAGCTTCTCTGGTGTTCCTGCTTTTTTGTTGGCTTATAGCTTGTGTCTTGGGTTCTGTATTATATGACAGGATACTTCATACCAGAAACCCAGCATTTTGAAAAGAATACATAAAATACCTTTGAACTCTTGGTACTGGTCTCAATGTATATGTGATATTTATACAGCAGAAATGTACCTATATTAGCTTAAAAAGTCAGACCATATGATTGTAGATTTATTAAGTACTTGCCTATAAACTTCATATCTTTTTACATACTAAAGGTGTATAAGATGCAGAAATATGTTGAGTCCCTAAATGGTTTTCTAACATTCACCTGATGATGATGAAGGCCAAAAAATAAAATTAATGTACTCTATCGATTTTCCTAGACCCAAAATCCCCAATACGCAACATCTAATAGCCTGAAAAGTACTTCCTATCATACCTACAAGATAGGTGTCTATTACACACTTCTGTAACTTCAGAACTCATTAAAATGTTTCCAAAATATAAAAGTAACAAAGGGAGAGTAAAACAATGCCACAACAAACAGTCAAGTGAAATAGCCCACTGAGCCACTGACAGCAAGTACTACACAGTAACATAATGTAAGCATGTATTTATTTATTTATTTATTTTATTTTACATTTGTTAACCGGGCTAGTCCAACTGGATATATTTCCATTTTCAGCAGGGGCCAGGGGAGAAAGGCTCCACAGTAACACGCAAAAAGATTATAATGCACATATATAAAAGAAAATGATGATAAAAATAATCAGAGAGCACTAGCTAAAAATTTGTACTATTTGAACAACACAACATACAAAAAGGAATTACATACACAAATATAAAAGAAAATTATGTTAAAATAATCAGAGAGCCTTAGCTAAAGAGATTTATGCTATTTGTGAAACACAAAGCCTAAAAAGGAATAAGACACTCTTACATTAAGATATGTGAGGTCGTTTACAATATGTTCACAGTTTAATTCATCTTCTAGTTGTAACAATAATTTAAGACAGTTACCACTACCCAAGGGGTAAGCAGTATTAATTAGTGAAGGGAGACAGTATAGAGAATAAGGCAATAGAGAAAGCAGACGATTAGTCAGGGTAACAGCGAGGGCATAACCAGTGTGTTTTAAGATGTTGCTTGAGCCTTTGTTTAAAGAGTGGGAAGTAGGGAAGTACAGTTCGATGTGATGGCAACAGGTTCCAATATTTTCCAGCAGTATTAGAAAACAAGGAGTCACCTGCCAAGTTATTAGACTTGGTAATGCTAGCCAGTAGTTTAGTGGAAGAGCGTAAGGAATTGAGGTTTGCATAGGGGATACTAAAGTTAGAAAGCATCGGTGTGTTGTTAGGTTGGTAGAATATCCTATGAACAATGATAATTTGGGAAAGTATCAAAATGTTTATTAGTCAAGCCAGTCTAGCTGCTGTAGGTTCAGACAGTGGTGAGTTCTGAATGGGTTCCCAGTGGCAAACCTGGCAATATTGTTATAGGAATTGGCTAGTTTAGTAAGATTAATTTTTTTTAGGTTAGTATATATGGGGGAAGCATAAAGAAGAGTAGAGATTAGATGGGAGTGGGCAATTGTAGTTCTGACTGTTGGTGTTAAGAAGGCTTTTTTTCTATATAGGGAGCCCAATTTTCTATTTACGGTTTTTATAGTGTTATTTATATGGTTATTAAAGGTAAGGTTATTGTCAATTAAGATTCCTAACAGTTTGGTGGTGGAGTCGGGGGTTATAAGGGTGCCACTATTCGATTTGATAGAGAGATTTATAGGGGGGATTTACTGTTAGGTGTGAAGAATAAGAGCTTGTTTTTCTTTGGCATTCAAAAGGAGGCAATGTTTCAAGAACCAAGCCTCGACTGCGTTAAATACTGTCTGGGTTAGGGATTGTAGTTCAGATGTGGAGTTGGCAGAACATATGAGCATAGAATCATCTGCATATTGTATGTAGGTAGCTTGAGGGATTGCTAAGTGACGGTCATTGATGAATAAAGAGAATAGAAGTGGACCTAGAATGGAGCCCTGTAGGACTCCGAGGGAGACTGGCAGGTGGGAAGATAATTTATTCTCTCAGAGGACTGCTTGTTGCCGATTGGTAAGGTAGGACTTAAACCAGAGAACAGCCTTGGTGTCTAGAGAAAGGGATTCAAGAGTTTTTGGAGCAGGGGGTGGTTGACCATGTCAAAGGCTTTTGACAGATCAATAAAGAGTGCTGATGAGAGGATGTTGTTATTACGTTTTTTATTGATGGAGTCAATGAAAGATTGGAGAGCTGTGGTGGTACTATGAAATGGCCTGAAGCCATGCTGACAGTTAGCTAGTATATTATGTTGGGTTAAGTGGTTTATTAGTTGATGGTGAATGCATTTTTCCATAACTTTTGCTAAGGGTGATAAGAGAGCTATAGGCCTGTAGTTGGAATAGTCATTGGAGTTTCTGCCTTTATGTAAGGGGATAATGTGGGAGATTTTCCAGATATCAGGGATGGTTCCTTCATTTATGGTTCTGTTTATAAGGATAGATACAGGATAAGCAACTGCTTTAGCTGCTTTTTGCAGGTATTCAGATGGTATTTGGTCAGCAGAGGGGGTACATGGCTTAAGTTTTTGGATAACTTTTTGGATGTGCGAGGTAGCAATGGGTTATATTTAGAATGTTGGGAGAGTATCAGTTAAAGAGGTAGGGAGATCAGAGTTGTTTGTGGTAAGTTGACAGGCAGGAGATTTTATGGTGTCTGTGAAGAAGGTATTGAAGGCATTGGCAGTTTGATGGGAGGTATTTTTGTCAGCCCCTAGAGAGGGTGGTTTGCTAGAGTGCCCTGAGTGTAGAAGTCTATTTAAGCTAGACCAGAACTTTTGTGGATTGTTATGGTAAGATTGCTGCAGTTTACAATAGTAGTTTTTTTTGTCAGTGAGTATTGCTTTTTTTGTAATATTTCTCAGCTGGCTAAATGTTTGTTGCTCAGAGATATTTTTGGATGCTCTCCACTTGACCCAAGATTTATTCCTAAGCAATATCTGTTGTCTAGTTTCTTTTGAATGGTGTTAAGAAGGGTTTTATTCTATATAGGGAGCCCAATTTTCTATTTACGGTTTTTATAATATTATTTATATGGTTATCAAAGGTAAGGTTATTGTCAATTAAGATTCCAAACAGTTTGGTGGTAGAGTCAGGGGTTATAAGGGTGCCATTATTAGATTTGATAGAGAGATTTATGGAGGGGGGGGCTTACTGTTAGTTGTGAAGAGTAAGAGCTTGGTTTTTTTGGTGTTCAAAAAGAGGCAACATTTCAAGATCCAAGCCTCAACTGTGTTAAATACTGTCTGGGTTAGGGATTGTAGTTCAGATGTGGAGTTGGCAGAACATATGAGTGTAGAATCATCTGCATATTGTATGCGGGTAGCTAAGTGAAGGTCGTTGATGAATAAAGAGAATAGAAGTGGACCTAGACTGGAGCCCTGAGGGACTTCGAGGGAGACTGGCAGGTGAGAAGATAGTTTATTCTCCCAAAGGACTGCTTGTTGCCTATTGGTAAGGTACAACGTGAACCAGAGAATAGCCTTGGTGTCTAGAGAAAGGGATTCAAGAGTTTTAGGAGCAGGGGGTGGTTGATCATGTCAAAGGCTTTTGACAGATCAATAAAGAGTGCTGATGAGAGGATGTTGTTATTATGGTTTTTATTGATGGAGTCAGTGAAAGATAGGAGAGCTGTGGTGGTACTATGAAATGGCCTGAAGCCATGCTGACAGATAGCTAGTATATTATGTTGGGTTAAGTGGTTTATTAGTTGATGGTGAATGCATTTTTTCATAACTTTTGCTAAGGGTGATAAGAGAGCTATAGGCCTGTATTTGGAATAATCATTGGAGTTACCACCTTTATGTAAGGGGGCAATGTGGGAGATTTTCCAGATATTTATGGTTCTCTTTATAAGGATGGATACAGGATAAGCAACTGCTTTAGCTGCTTTCTGCAGGTATTCAGATGCTATTTGATCAGCAGAAGAGGTACACGGCTTAAGTGTTTGGATAAGTTTTTGGATGTATGAGGTAGCGATGGGTTGTATTTGGAATGTTGGGAGAGTATCAGGTAAAGAGGTAGGGAGATCGGAGATGCTTGTGGAAAGTTTACAGGCTAGAGATTTCGTGGTGTCTGTGAAGAAGGTATTGAAGGCATTGGCAGTTTGATGGGAGGTATTTTTGTCAGCCCCTATAGTGCCCTGGGTGTAGGAGTCTATTTAAGCTAGACGAGAACTTTTGTGGATTGTTATGGTAAGATTGCTGTAGTTTACAATAGTTGCTTTTTTTTGTCAGTGAGTATTGCTTTTTTGCAATATTTCTTAGCTGGCTAAATGTTTGTTGCTCAGTGATATTTTTGGATGCTCTCCACTTGGCCCAAGATTTATTCCTAAGCAATATCTGTTGACTAGTTTCTTTTGAAAGCCAGTGGGCCAATTTGGACTTCATTCTGATGGACCATTTAGAAGCATGCTTATCAAGGATAGTTAAGAATTTAGAGTTGAAATATTTAACAGCCTCCTCAAGAGGGAAAGTTTTTACTGGGTTCCAGTTACAGGCATTAAGTTCATTTTGGAATACTACAAGGTTAAAGTTTTTGTTGGTTCATGAGATCCTATAAGTGGGGGTGTTAGGGATTTCCTTCTTTTGTCTTATAATGTAAGTTAACATATGATCACTTAAGTCATCTGGTAGAGTTCCTACCTTGTAAATATGTTGTTTATTAATAAGTATCCAATCTAAGATACTCTCTTTGTTGCTAGGTTTGTTAAGTCTAGTGTTGGTGGTAATTGTTTGACTAAAGCCATGAAGATTAATATGTGATGAAGGATTATCTGTGTTTACACATTTCCAGTCAGTATTAAAGTCTCCTAGTATAATAGTTTCTTGTGGGTAAGTAGTAGATACCCAGCTTAGAATGTCTTCTATTGTAGTACTACTATTACCAGGAGGTAAGTAGATGCAGATGATGCAAAGGGCTTTGCTAGGGTTAAGTTGAATTCGGGAGATAAGACTTCAGCCTTACTATCTTGAGGTGGGTTATAAGATATAGAGGAGATCTGTAGCATGGATTTAAACAGTAGTGCTACTCCCCCTCCCCTAGATTTTATGCGGTCGAGTCTCAATATATTGTAACCTGGGGGGATTATTTCATTGTCTTTAGTTCCATGTTTCTGTGAGACACAGGATATCAAAGGAATGTATATCAAGGAGGGCGTGGAGATGGGCAATTTTGTTATTTATACTGCGGATATTGAGATGACTTATATGTAAGGAATTAGAGACAGGTTTGGGTTGTTAGGGTGAAGGGAGTGGTACAAGGAGTTGTGAATATGGGGACATTTGTTGGGCCTGGATTAGGGTGGATGTCACCATCTTTTAAGGTGGGTGTTTTTAGGCCAGAAACTGGGTAGTTAATGAAGCTGGTCAGATATTTCAGCTTCCTTACAGTTGTGTTATTGAATTTGATATGAGTGAGTCAATGGTACTTGGCTAGCAGGTAGCAGGGTGTGGATGTGGCATTTATTTGAAAATGGATGAGGGTATCATTTTGACTAGCTGTTTGTTTAGGAGAGTAGTTGAAGTGGTAATAATTTAATTTTTCAATGGAGGTGAGGAGATAGGCAGAGGTGAGGACAGGTATGAGAGTAGCTGAGAGTATTAATTTGCTTAGGATAGGTTTTGTTATTGAAGACATATCGCTAGGGTTACCTTATACTGCTGCAGCAGGACCTGGGTAGGATAAGACAAAAGAATGTATGATTTTGTAGAGTCCTTTGAAAGGAAGAATTAATAAAGGTAATGAAATAATATTAAGTATTTTAAGAGGAAGTACTGGATGTAGGGGGAAAGGAGAAAGGTAGATAGGTGGGGTGTGGTTAAATTATTTAGATTGGTTGAAGCATAGGATTGGAAGGTTGGGAGAGAGGGTGTGGCTAAGGAAGTATAAGTCTATGCCCTCTGGGGGTGGGTGGGAATTGGGGGTAGGGGAATGGAGTGAGCCTGCAGGATGAACGGAGGGGGTCAGAGCTGAGAGAAGCTGAGAGGTAATCAGTTATACAGTGAGACTGTGGTCTATACAGCTTTGGGTAGGTGCGTGGTACTTTCTGTAACTACTTTTCTTAAAACATGCAAAGGGTGCCCTTAGGTCTAGGTGTACAGGGGGAGTAGGTATTATTAATGAGTACTGAAGCAGGAGTACTAAATGACGGAAGATTAAGCTATCTAGCATATCTCTCAACATTCTAACTTTGTGGAACATCCCTGATTTACCATATTTTCCATGTGCCTCTTATAATGTTTGATTCTCTGGGAAATCACTCAGGATTACTATCAGTCAATAATGACATACATTATTTTCTAACTTCTTATTGTTCAGAGATTGTATAGTGATGCAAACCATGTTGTTCTGTTAACATTTTAAGTGAAATAGAGTAGTATTTAAAAAAATGTCTAAGAGTTTGGGCCTTTGTTCCCCCACTCTAATTTTGGACTTGTCCCTGATTCTGAATCAGCTATAAATATGTGTCTTTTTAAAACCACACATAAAAATTCAATAAAATACTCATGAACTTTGCAGAAAGAAATCATCTTGAACCAACTTTCCATTGTTAAAATTTTCTTTATACATCCCTACTTAATTATTCTCATCTAGAAATCATATGACACCAGAGATACGTGCATAAAATGCTGTTCACACACTGTGTAGATTCCCTTAATTCTCTAAGTTTTTACAAAAATAGATGATCAATATTTACCAGCTAGGGTGAAGTGGAGAGGTGGGGTGAGCTAGGACTCCCCCAAAGCAAAATTCCATTTCTCATGTTGAAACCATTGTTTTTTATGTATGCAAAGTGCTGTGTGTTTGAGTATCTTCACTGAATCCATACATCATTTCATATGCTGTGACACTTTATCAAGACAGTCATTTAAATTCTGTGTCTGTGCTACTGTTCCATTTTGCTATACTTATAAAAACATAGCTCACAAATACTTATCTGCACATTCTATTATTTTTTCAATTTAATTTTCATTGAGATTTTGCATATAAAAATAGAAATAGGCAAAAGGAGTATATTTGAATAATACAATTATAATATTTAAACATCATCTATGGACATTCAGAATAGTAGCAACACTATATATAATAACAAGCTATAACCTATTAATATTGTATTTGAGAGGAATTTGATTCACATTTCTCAATATGGAATTATAGAATATTCCAGTGCACTGGTGTAATGATGTTCTCCCAAAATATAGTCTAATAATTTACATTTTAACTGTTTTAACACTTCAGCAATTTAGTACTGGGAGAACATGCATTAAGTAAATAACTATTTTACACACAGCAATGATTTACATAAATATTTACCAATTATTTACATACTAGATGGCACATTATTATACAATCCATAGTATGTCTGATTCTTTGCATTTTTTAATGTTCTTTCCTTTATCCTTTCCCATTACTTAATATCTACTTTTCATTTTCCTTCAAACATGTCTTCATCTGTATTAACGGAATGGAGTTAAATTGTGTTCTAACTTAGTCTATTAGGATAGTGTCTCAGATGTATCACCAGTAAGCCTGAAAGTATGACCTTTTGTTGGGATTTTTAGTTACTAATTTATGAGAGGAGATAAGTTTTATTGCCATTTCTTTAAATTTTCCCAGGCAATTTTGGATATATCCAACCAATTCTTTGTAATAAAATGTTTTATTAGTGCACATACTGTAATAATAACATGCTTGTGGATGCCAGTACGGAATTTGGTAGTTATATGTAGGATTGCTGTTTCCCTTGAAAAAGTGGTTTTCTCGTAACCCATTTTTTGAAATTGATTTTGAGGGAACACCATAGTTTGTAGAGTATCTTACAACTCCAAAAGATATGTAATATATCAACATTTTCTTGGGGGCAAAAAGGGCAGATTAGAGTTTTTTATATCCATTTTTTTTTAGTACAGCTGGAGTATAATATGCATTATTATTGATCATGAGCTGCTTATAAATTAAGTTTTTGAAAGGAGTTACATTTAATGTGTTTTTGAGCACTTGGTATTTTTGGTCTGCTATAAAAATCTATATTTTTCTCTTCCCAGTATTTGGAAAAAAGTAGTAAAGATTGGAATTTAATTTCAGAGATTAATTTATATGCATTGGAGAACATTTTTGTTTTGTAGGATAATGTTTTAAGGATTTGCTGGATTGCCTTAATGCTGTGCTCATCTATTTTTATTTTGAGAACCTAACATTGATGAGTAACTTAATTTGTTGAATTATAGGGCTATATTTATGAGTTACTCCTAACTGGGATCTTAAGTCTGATATATTTAAGTTATTTAAAGTATGTATTTGCCAGACCATTATATCTTTAATCTGGGGATAGTTTGTGAGATCTATCAATTTGTTGTTTAATTTCAAATTTGGGTTGAGATGAACTGGTTATAATAAATCTAGTGTATTTTCAAGGTGAACTGTTGATATTAAATTTTGAAAGAATATTATTTTATTCTTAATCATGGTATGGATTTTAGGAGGACAATTTCTCTTAAGTTGAATGTAGGGGAGAGCTTTTGGTTTATTTTGAGTGATTTTATTTGATTAAACCAGATTTTGCTCCATATTGTAAACCAGATTTGGCTGTCCTGGTCATGGTTTGATATTTGAATAATTCTGCTAGCACCTACAATGTCATAATATACTTTAAAATCAGGTAGTCCTAAGCCCCCCTTTTTTTCTTTGGTAATACTAATTTGTCATAAACTCTTGTAGTTTTTAGGTACTATATGAAGTTGAAAGGGCTGATTTCATTTTGCAGAATAATTTTTTGGGATATTTAGATTTATGGAATTAAACTGGTATAAGATTCGTAGTAAAATAGGCATTTTAATGATAGCTGCTTTCAACAAAGGAGATAGGTTTATATTTTTCCACCTACTGTAGGTATGTCCTGACTGCTTTTTTCCCATGTTCCTTGTAAGTTTGCTTTCAAGTCATTGTGTGTATAAAGTTCATACCAAAATATTGAGTATTGAGTATTTTACTGCAGTTGGAGATATAGGGAAGTAGGATTCATTATGCTTATAAGGGTTAATAGCAAATGTAGCAGATTTCAAATGGTTAATTTCATAATTAGATATTTTTGAAAAGTTATGTATTATTTTTAAAATTTTATGTAGGTCGATGTTTGGGAGTTAAATATTGAGATCATCAGTAAATGCAGTGAACTTTAAATCTATGTTATTGATTTTTGGGATATAGTAATAAGTTTTTTGAGCACTATAAAGTTAGAGTGGTTCAAGGAAGAGATTGAAGAGACAGAAAGATAGCGGGCACCCTTGTTTGGTTGCATTTGTTATTTTAATAAGTCATGATTGCATCTTCTAATATACAGTGTGGTTGAGATGTTTTTATTGATCGTTTTGATTATGTTTATGAAGGATTTGGGAATACTGAAGCAAGGCATCACTTTGAATAGAAAATCTAAATTGACTCTATCAAAAGCTTTGCTTACATCAACTGTTAGAGCATATCTTGGAAGTTTTTCTTTTGCTAAGAGTATCATTATTATGTCAAGAGTTAAGATATTGTCCCAGACCTGACAACATTGCAAGAAACCTAATTGCTCAGATGAAATTATAACTTGCATTAATTTTTGTAGTCTATGTGATAGTATTGAGGTTAGTATTTTGATATCTAGATTAATAAAAGCAATAGGTTCATAGTTATATGGGTTTGTTGTGTCAGAATTAGGTTTGTGAATCAAAATAGTTTCTGAGTTGTTGATGTAGAGGTCTGAGATTCCATGTTGTATGATGTAGTTGTATACTCTAAGTAGAATACCTGAAAGCTTTAAATTGAATTTTTTTTGTAAACTTTGGCTATGAAACCATCTGGGCCAGGAGATTTATTTATTTTCAATGTATTTATGGCAAGTTGGAATTCTTCTGAAGTGAGGGGATTTGCCATGAATTTTTCCTGCTCTTAGTTTAATAGTGGAAATTTTAGATTTTTTATGAATTTATCATATACATCAGGATGGGTTTGATTCTGGGTATTATATATGTTGTTATATATTTCATCAAATGAGTTAATTATATATGGAACATTATTTAATAGTTTACAATTATAGTTTACTTCTGTTATTTTAGGAGGGCCTTTTTTAATATTTATTAGACTGCCTAATGTTTTGGAAGGTACCTGGGCCCATTCAGCATAGCTGTATAGAAGCCTAAGTTCAGCAAAGGATTGATTTTGTAAATGTCAGGCATAGAGCTTTTTTTGTAAGCTTAACATACTCTCTTTTAACTCAGGGGAGTATTGGTTTAGGAGTTTCACTTCTACATCTTTTAGTAGTTTCTCCAATAGTGTTTTTTCCATTTTGCCTTGTCTTTTGAGGATTGATTATTTTTGTATAAGTATCCCACAAATTACCACCTTAGTGGCAACCCATTGTATGTCAAAAGGCATATCATTACTGGTTAGGTCTTATTCTAATCTAGTTAAGCTCAAATGTATTTCTTGTACAACATCTTCCTTGTTAGTTAAATTTCTATTGAATGTCCAATTAGAGGAGTTATAATTTTTATATTTTGTGGTGGTAGTGCTGATACTAATTGAGATTTTTGAGTGATCAGATATTGATCTGACTTCAGCTTGGTATTCTGTGATTGTACTTGTTAAGGCTTCGGAGATTAAAAATAAGTCAAATCTTGACCGTGTTTTGTGAGTTGAAGAGAAATATGTGTATTTATTTGTTGAACTGTCATGCAGATATAATGTATAAGGGTCTATTAAGTCAAAAGTGTTTATTAATTCTTCCACTGCTAGGGTGATTTGAGGTGATTGCTTTTTATTTTTATGGGCTGCATCTTTATGAGGGTTAATGAGCGTATTCCAGTGTCCATCAGTAATATAGTAGTGATTTTGGAATTTTATTATTAAATTATAGATGTCATATATAAAGTGTTGGTTAAAGCACGGTCATTAAACATTTAAATAAATTATGCACTTGATATGGGGATAGCTACTGATAAAGTAGCATCATCTACCATTTGGTTCTGATTTATATTTTAGAATTTCACCCTGGAAGGTTTTTTTTTTATTATGATTTCAGTCCCTTTGGACGCTGTACTATTACGTGCTGTTATGATTTGTTTAAACTATTTCTTCATTCTATCTTTGTCCCATTGGTCATCTATCATATGAGTTTCTTGGAGATAAATAATATTTGTGCTATTTTGATAAACAAGATGCATAAGTAAATTCTGCTTCTGTTTATCTTGAAAAAAATGTACATTCCACAAATGAAGTATGATCCTGATGTTTAGTCTTTCTTAAGAGTTTTCTTTTTGTTTTTGTGTTGTTTAAAATGGCTGTGGGTAATATTAGAGTGGGAATTTAATGGAAAGAGGATGTAGTTATGGGTGGCATCTGTTTCACACCATTTGACCTTAGTGCCTAACCACTTATCCCCCTGGGATGAAATAGGAGAGTAATTAATAATAACATAACATGTATGAACTAAATTCCTTGTAGTAGTTGTGGTGTGTAGCAGAGGGATATACAATACCTTTTTTGTCTATCCAAGTATTTACAGTCATTGGAAAATTCACACTGCTAACTACTCCTAGAGTATGAGATTGTAAACAGCAATTAGATCTCTGAGGAGAGCAAAGAAATAAGACCGTATACATTTCAACATTGGTATTATTATTTTTTCCATTTAGTTAAGATAGACACATTCTAAAAAGTTGCAGAAGGCCTTTCACAGAGAAGATACTATAATCCTTGAGCACCAAAAAATAGGTTGATGGTAGACCGTTTATGATTCACTCTTTCTATGCCATTGGAAGAGGTTATGTACTGATCTCATTGATTAGTAAAAAATAAAACAGTGAGCTAATAATCTCTTAATTTATACAAATAATCTTTAAGATTAAAAGGTGAATATTGTCTGTACCTTCAACTATGTATTACTTCCATCTTGTGATTAAGCTCTTTAAAACACCAAAAAAAATGTTAACTCATCTAGAGTACAATATAACATGTATGGTTAAACAACACATTTAAATCATCACATTAATCACACATTAGTGCTTTTATGTACATTTTATATTTCCTGATACCTTACCTCCTAGACCTTTACTCAACATCCAGTGTTACATAACAATTGGCAGTATGGACTAGTCTATCATTTAAACAGACCATAACCTCTATCAGTATGCCAAGTTTGTCAGTTTAACTACATATTTTTTTCTGTATCATTTGTAGATGAACTGGTATGTCCACTACTTTTCTTTTGAAAGCAGTAGATGAAAGATATTTGTCCCCCTTCCATTTGTAAAATACTAACACTCATATGTTCTTTAATATTTTGGACCCCTGTGTAGTAAGGGTTCTCTTTGTGTGGAGAAATAGGATAAGCATTATTGCTAATGTGATCTTCTTATATATTGTGATATATTATTTAATTGGAGTTGTCTTTAGGACCTTAGCAGATTATTATCAAATCTGTACTTTGTCAGTGGGTTTGAATAAACCAGTACAGTGCTTAAGCTCTCTTCTATTACGACCAGAAAATGTTCACCCCTCCCATTCAAAGAGGTAGAAAAGCAATAATTAAGACCAATATTAGGGATTATTCAGCCTTCAAACCCAGCTAACAAACTGACCATGTTCCCTACTCAATTTTATCCATACATTTTTAAGAGCGTTGAAGCTCTGAATATTTTAGATAAACCATCAAACCCAACTTGGATGCTTTGATTAAGGATCAGCACTTTTACTTGGTCAGCTCATCGAAGTAAATATCATACCTCAGGCTTTGAAAGCTTTGGTAGTACAACCCTGTCCTGCATGTACTTTGTGACTGAGTGTTTAGAACTTTTAATCAGTGCTCACATTCTATTATTTAAGTCATAGTTTCTGTGCATGTTGTGTGTTAGGTGATTGTGTGTGTGTGTGTATGTGTGTGTGTGTGTGTGTGTGTGTGTGTGTGTGTGTGTGTGTGTGTGTGTGTGTGGTTATGTATATATTATATAATTCAGATCTGGTCAAGTGATCTTTGGGGATATTCCTGTTGGTAAACTATTAATGAACTAATAAGAAGCTGCGTCCGATGCCAGTTTCTCAATTCTGGATATATATCTACATGACTTTGTTCTTAAAAGACAAATCACACACTGACTACAGCATATACATGTCAATAGCTATATAATTTATAACATATGGACAGAAAACTTCCTCCACATGTGTGTTGTTGTGCACAATTACACACACAAACATATACACACAGAACTGAGACAATGAGTACTTTTTCATAGCATGTATAAGAACAGTAAAACAGATGTTATTTTAGTGGACAGGTACTGCAGAAATGAGCATACTATATCTTTAAGTCTTGAATGACCTTTGTAATGATCTTTGTATGCTGTTTCAGACTAAAATTTATTGGGTTGTTAAAAGAGATCTAAAACTGTATCAGGTAAAAAAACTTCAATATCTCATGCTTTGAAAACATGACACCCTTGCATTGTCATTCAAAGTTCATAATTACTGATTTATAACATGAATCTTTTTTTTTTTGAAAATCCATTTTATTTACTTTTTTCCATTCAAATATAACTCAATATAAATCACTTTTAACTTATGATTATGGATGAAAAAATTAGATAGTTGTTTATTACTCACAATGAAATACACAGTTTTTTTTCATTCCATAAACCTAAAGAAGGAATAAAACTTACGTTAAGATGATTAAAAAACATAACCATCACATAAAATAATTTGCTACAAGATGTGCTTGCCTGTCTACTATAGTCAGTAATATTTACATTCAATTCATGATAACAGTACTTAGCTTTATTCATAGTTTTAAGTAAAATAATAAAAAAATTATAGTGAAAAACAAATTAATAGGCTGCCCAGATAACTTTAACAACCAGAATCCTATATGAGCGTAATGCTCAAACAACTTAACATTACTTTTAAACATTTGTGATATCACTCTATGCATAAAACTAGTTTTATTTTTCTGTAGTAGACATCAAATAAGATAAATATAAAAATGATAAGGTAAACAGGAATACAAATAAATTAACAGTATTAAAATCTATTCCTGAGGTAGCTAATTGGGAGTTCCAACATTTAATTAGTTCTCCAAATCCCATATCATCTGATCACTAGTATCAATAAAATAGGTCTAACAATTTAAAATGTTATAAATATTTCCCCTTCTGGTGGCTGCTTCCAGTTGACTATGATGTAGTTGGTCTATATTGCCTCAATACAATGACATAAGAAGAGGCTTTTATAATTTCCACCTCCATACAATATCTTTCTTGGATCTGGTCAGTAGTATTTGCAATAGAATGACATTATTTCTGTTTAGATTCCTTCCCTATTTGGGGGAATAAAAAGAGCTAATGTATGAGAGAGAGAAAACAAAGTCATTCCTAAATAACAATGTTAAACTTTTCTGTGGTATATGCCAAAAATTCTGAAAGACTGTACAGTCCTAAAACACATTTGCCCACATCCATATTGTAGATTGCTAATGCCTCTAGCAATCTGGAGAAACTGTGGAAAAATGAGATGAATACACTGGTGGAAAAAAACAAAAGGCAGAAGATTTTTCAACTATGAAATTTACCTTTTAGAAAAGCAGTATCCTGGGCAGGAAAAGAAAGCATCTTAAGTCCATACATTTATTGTAAGGAATAGTCTGCTTTCTTACCAAATAGGTTCATATGTGCTTACTGGCTAATGGCCACAAGGGCATTTTTAAGCCTAGCCATGCATCCCAAATCTCTGACAACTTCTGATACCCTTGATAAGTGTAAGCAGGGGCTTGGGAGATTAAACATTTAGAAGCAGGGGCCTGAGAGATGAACAATTTTCAGGTTGCCTGTGTCTATTAAGGACATAGCTGCCAGAACAAAGATGAATTTCTGGTTCCCCATCCAATTGTCCATGTTGCACTTGAATTGGGTCAGGAAGGAACTCTGCTTCAAATGGATGGGGAGCCTGTTCCAGGAACGGGGTAATCTCTGAGATACATACCTGTCTCTCCAGCAGGTCCTATTTATATCACAGGCAAGGTTTAAGTCTTTAGAACAAGTAATTCTGGTGCTGCTTGTTTTGCAGATATGCAGGAGGTCCATCAGAGTGGCGTCTGACAGTGCCCTGTATGTCAGGCATAGATCTCCCCTCAAAAGGCTGTAGTAGACAGAATACAGGGAAAGAGCCTTAGGTGGTCTGCACAGGACATTTTACTTAAGCCCTGTATTCTTTTAGTGAGGAATGTCTGTGGACATTCCAATTGCTGGATATGCCTGGTTAGGTATATATAAAATGGGGCATTGTACTCAATGATATTTTTGGTGAATGCCAAATGCAGTGACTCATTTCACATATATATCACATTCTGGAAGAGAAATCTTATTATGATATGTAACTTGGATGCATGTCTGCCATGCTTTACTTGTCCAGAACCAGTTCTCTGAAAATAGTTGATTAGAGGAGGCAACATTACAGACTAAAAAGCTTTCTTCTATACAATTCATGCAGCAATCGGCAGATCTGGAGGCAATGAAAATAAACACCATTTTTAGTATATAATAATATTGCACACCATTAAATGAATCAAATTGGACTACCAACCATCTCAACCAGGGAAATATCTGAATCCCTGGGAAAAACATGTTTAAACATGGGCTAAACTCTTGGCTAGGCTTATAAGGGCCTCAGGGCCAATAGCCTAGTAACCTCCTATGATCCTATGATCCTATGAAAAATCATGATTTAGGAGGAAAGCAGCCTACACACAACTCTGAAGTTTGTAAAATTAAAACACATTGATGATATATGGTATTAATATACAGAGACATACTCATCCCCTTCAATTTATTAACAGGCCAGCTAGATTATTTTTCATTACATATTACAGTTAAAGTTGGTTCCCTGAACCTCACAAATAAGTGAGGGAGTTTGCTGCTGCTTCTGGTGAGCTAGGTATTCTGGATCCTTCCATAGGAATGTCCAAAAGAAATTTTCTACCAGATAGCATATTAAAATGGTACGAACAATTGTACCACCAATCGGCTTAGAGCTGCAGTGCTTATCGGTGATCCCCTTGGCTTTACTGATGCCCAGATAAAAGTAAGAATCCACCTTTCACATTATCTTAATTGTTTAGAAAATACAGCTACTGGTTGACTCTGCAATAGATCTAGAATTTTACATGGCCATTTTTAAGCAAATTAATTCTAAGTCCTGTTCATGCTCTTCCATACCTGCTCATCATATATAGTTTGTTGAATAGTATCCTCTGTTGAATTCTAGAATCTACCAAGAAAATTGCAAAGTTTCTTCTAAGATACTAAATATAAGAAAAGGACCAGTGGGGAAAAAAAAAAAATATATATATATATATATATATATATATATATATATATATATATGTATATATATATATATATATATATATATATATATATATATATATATATATATATATATATATATATATATATATATATATAGACTTTAAAGACTATGCAAAGGTAAGGTTATCAGAAAGGCATGATTGTAGCCTATTAATGAGACCCATTTTACAGACTATCAATATTGTGTTTTCCTCAGGATTTTTGAAAAGGGCTCTATAGCCAAACATAATAACACTGGTGCCAGGTGGCAACCTTGCCATATCCCCTCTTCTTACTCCCAGAGGACTAAAAATATTCAACCCCATCTTAAATGTGACTATGGACTCATTATACATCAGTTATAGTGCATTGACTAAACTGTCAAATAAACACTTCAGAGACAGTCAAAAATGTGCCTTCATTGTATGAAGTGAAATGCTTATTTTGTATCTACTGTTGGATAGCCTATGGGGTTCTTGCTGTTCCTTGTATTTCTAGACATTGCACAACATTCTGAATTTTACCCAAACCTGTTAGCCTTTAAGCTTGATTTTCATGTATAATTGTGGGCAAATGTGATCTATGACTCTTTGCCCAAACAGCTATGAAAAATCTTTGAATCTAAATTATGCAGTGATAGGGGATACATGATAACTATTGAAGTACACTGGATCTTTCTACAACACAGGGGAAGTAGAGGCCTATTTTTTTCTTTATTTTCTTTATGTTTATGTTTATTTTTTTAATCTAGAATTAATTGGCATGCCTGTTAGAGCAGCCTAAATTCAGCTGCTGGATACAATTTACATAGCAGTCCATGTAAACCATCTGTGCCCGGTGCTTTAATTTTTTTTTATGGTTGATGATATCTCCTATTCAAATAAATAAATTCAAATAAATAAATAAATAAATCCAAATACTACCTCGGTGATTATTGAGACTCCGAATGTATCAGTTTGGCTACATGAACTAATGATATTCAGTATTGGTGAACAAGCAGTATCGTAGGAGAACTCGGCTGGAGGTATAACATCGATAGTCACTAGTTTAAAGAACCTTGATCACACTCTTATTAAATATAAGAAACTCCAATTGGAAGTGTCTTATTTTAAAGAGTGTATCAAAGAGAAGATTGTAGCAAAAGGTTTAAGATCATGGCAATTTCCAACATGCCTTGAAGAGGGGTCAGCATTCCATAAAGATTTGCTTATTATGTTCGATAGACACAGAACAGAGCTACTGGAACTTATGGCTAAACATTACCAAATTAACCTAGAAGTTTTGTCTACTGATATACAAAAGATAGACCAAGATATAAAAAATAGTACAGACTTTGAACGTTATAAGTTTGACTACAAATAGAACATTTGAGAGTATTAATCAATTAATTGAAAAATTAAAATCAACAAAAATTAAGAAGATGCAACAAGACAAGACAGCATACAGAAATGGTACAGCGTATCTGAAACCCCCACCATCCCAGGTGTGGAAAACAGGGACACTTAGAAGAGAAAACGACACTGACGGAATCCAGGACAATGTAACTCAATCCACACACAATGAGATTGGCAACAATAATAATAATGAAGTGCGAAGGAGTGAAAGAATTTTACAAAAAAACAATTATAGTAGAGGGAATAATTCCTCTAACCAAAACTTTGACAATGGGGAAAATTTTCACCATCAATCCCAAAATCATAACCCTCGGAAGGGGAAACAACAATGCTCCAACAACAACAAGAGACGGAGGATTTGAGAGTAATAAAAGGTACTGTAAAATTATGTCCAATAAGCAAAAAGATTTTACAGTCTACAATTATACAGAGACTGAAATAGGCCACAATATGGTTGAACTTTTTGCTAAAGGCCAGACTTTTGTAATAGCAGAGACACACAACTAACACAAACTCTCATAGATTTGAAATTATTTATACGTAAGATTAATCTAGCAGTGATTATGGGAACAGAAAAACAAAGTGAAACTGAATTTTATATTACCAGTACATATAATCCACCTTTGCACAACAGTGTTGCATTATTTGAAAAGATGTGTGAAATTGACTTTAGACACCACATAGAGAATAGTAAAATAACAAAAAAAGTGAGAAAAACATTTCTAAGCAGGAAAGACAGGCAATTAACAACATACAACAACTACCCCTAAGATTTATGAAACCAGACAAGGGAAGGGGATTAGTTATCATGTACAAGGAAGACTACAAATGTAGAATGAAATTGTTATTAAACAGTGATACATATGTTAGTGTTTCAAGGAATGAACTTAACATAGCTTATTCAAGAATCAAAACATATATAAATGATTTATTTATAGAAGCTAAGATTGATTTGGACATGTATAATTATATGACCATGTTAGCGCCTAAAATTCCTCTTTTATTCGTAGTGCCGAAAGTTCATAAAAACATAGAGGACTCTCCTATGAGGCCATTAGTAGATGCATGTAATAGCAACACTTACAGTTGTGCCAAGGTAGTAGACTATATATTGAAAAAATACATCAAACATGAAAGTAAAATATTCAAAGATTCATGGTCATTTTTGAAAGAAATTAACCAACTGGAGTTTAGAGATGAATACAATTTCTTGACAATCAATGTTAAAGACTTGTACACATCTATCCCGCATACAGAAGGGATGGAATGGGTTTCTAATAAATTAAGGAAATTGGGGGCCCCTTTTGTAGAAATTAGCTTAGTAGAGGAATTGTTGGACATTGTTCTGTTCAACAATTATATTATGTTTGACAACACCTACTACCTGCAAAAAGTGGGAGTTGCAATGGGGTCCCCACTTGGGGCGAATTTTTCCAATTTAGTAATGGCACATTGAGAAGATGAATTTATTTGGAATATAGTTAGCGTCAAAGAACAATTGTATTTTTATACAAGGTTCTTGGACGATATTTTCATTATTTTGAAAGGTGATGAGAAAAAAGCTATATATTTACTTCATTATTTAAATAATGCAGTTACTTTTTTGAAATTTACATCAAATTCTGGTATAGGAAAAATTTCATTTTTGGACATTGATCTAAGAAAGAACAACAATTACAACAAGTATGCAAACACTATTTTTAGAAAGGAAACATATTCCAATAGATTACTTCACTTCAACAGCTGTCATCCATTTCGCCAGAAAAGATCTGTGGTGAAAGGATAACTGGTGAGGGCAGTAAGGATGACCAGTCTGGGAAATGACTTTCAGAAAGAATGCCAAAAATTGGAAGTTATGTTCCTTAATAGAGGTTATCCACACAAACTAGTGAGTAACTTGATTTTTAAATTTATAACAAAAGAAGTAAAGGAATATATAAACCTATTTTATGTATTGAACATGTTGTTAACAGTATGGACAACATACCTACAGAAAATGGAAACACCAACAAAGAGCAAATTTCTATAAGTTACAGCTTTATTACACCATATAGTATTAATGCTCAAGAACTAAGAAATATTATATATAAGAGCTGGGAAATCTTAGAAAATGATCCATCTGTAGGAAAGAAATTTGTGAAACTGCCTCAGATTATATTCAGGAGGGGAAGAAATATAAAAAATATGTTTGAGAATGAGTTACAGACTCTTATTAGGAACCCAGGTATGACCAAATGCCTAATGTGTAATGTTTGCAAACACATGGACATTGGTCAGACTTTTTATATAAGAAACAAAAAATATAAAACAAGGGATAAATTTAGTTGCCAGTCAAAGATGATAGTGTATCTAGCCAAGATCCAACAATGCCAATTATTCTATATAGGAAAAACTATTAGAACACTTAAAGAAAGGGCATATGAACACTTATATAGTATAAGTCATAAGAAGAAAGAGAATGCCCTGGCAAGACACATAATTGAACATCCAGAACATTCATTTAAATTTTGTGTAATTGACCAAATTAAAATGGATGGAAGAGGGGGCCCTGACAGCCTTTTATTAGAAAGACTAGAGCTGATATGGAAGCTGAACACTAATGCCTGTGTATATCCAGGCATAAATTAAATTTATTCTATTTTATGTATATTCAGAATAAAAAATTTAAATAGATGTAGTTGATGTTCAAATTGTATTAAATAGTTAAAAGTATAATTTAACTTGTTTAATAATAAATTATAGGAGTGTTCATGGGTAAATATACTATGTTCCATTATAACAGGACTCTCTGTGTTTTAGTTGTCTGAAATAGCTGGACCCACTTCTTCTAGTAGTTATGTAAATAGTGCCTATGAAATTAATAGTAAGCTTGATACTTTGATCTATTTTTTTGTAGATACCATGCACCAGTAAATATAGCAAGAACAAGTTCCGCTTACTTAGACAGGAATTACTGTATTTATTACGTGAGAGTAATGGATATTTATGACAGCATACATTTTATCAATACTCCCATTTTTGTATTTTATATGGGTTAATTTTGGACACATTTTGAGGTTCATAACATTCCAGGACGTTTACTTATTTTTCCTTACGAATATATAAGCAGAGTAAGCTAATAAAAGTTTAATTATTTAACATACTTAATGAACTATAAAGATCCCTTAAGTAATAGGTTAGAAGTGAATGAATACATTATAGGAGTTTCCGTGTCCTATTTGTTTCAACAGTTGGTTACGCGCTTATATTTATTGAAGGCACGTAAATACATAAAAGAATCAACAACTGATTTAAAGTATTGACAGTAACACTGGATCTGCATTGATTCCAAAACGGTGTAACCATAACTAATTCGATTTGTCTTGATTTGAAATGTGGATGTATGTGTACAATTGTATATACACAAAAAACTGCACTGTTTTTATGTTCACTTTATATATTTACGCTGAATATGCGAAGCTGATGCACAGTGTATTTGAATAAGAATGGGTAACATTAATAGGCGATAACAGAAGGAGAGCAGGGACTAGTTATAGTTTGCAATTATATTGAAATCAATTAAGCAAACCATGTGATGTCACAGGAAGTTATATTTAGAAGGATTGTAGGAGAAAGTAGTTAGTCTGAAGAAGTCTTCACACTGTGAAGACGAAAAGCGTTTAACAGGATTTTTTGTATCTTAATTGTTTTAACAGTTGATTTCGCTTCACAAGATTTTTTGTATCTTAATTGTTTTAACAGTTGGTTTCGCTTCACAGTTATTTGTCAAATAAAAGGCTTGATGATTTTACTAAGTGGATGAACTTTATTACAATAGAAGCGACCATACGACAATTTAGCAAACAGGGTGAAAGTGTGCTTTCTGCAGCCATTTGTTTGTTTGGACGATATCTCCTATTCATTCCTTTTTGGCCATCAGGATTTCATGTATAATCTGAGTTTCTTCACTCAGGCAGCTGTTTTGAGAAGAATAAATTATGCAGGGAATCAGGACTAAGGGTATGAGATCTTAGGTTATACACATTCTCTAACTGAATCCTAAGGACTGATATATTTTTCATCAGAGAATATGCAGTAGTATTTGGTTCCAGATTTTAATAAAGGTAATGCTAGGGTACCTAGAAAGAAGTTTGCATCAAATTGAAAGACGTTTGTAAATCTCTGAGTCATTTTTTTTATATTGTAAACACAAAATGTTCAGGCAAGTTCAGCTTTCATATTAATGGAAGCATGAATATGCTCCATTATTATTCTTTTTCATTGGACAGATACAGCTGTTTACTGTCTCCCTGCATCTTACTCAGCATACACACAGCCTGTCTTGAAGACTATATAACTCCTGCATCCACTGGCATTGTAAAGTCTCTATGCAAGACCTTACAAAGCAGGCCTATATGATCTGAGTAAGATAAAGGAAGGATCAGCAGACTGGAATATTAACTGAAAGAGCTGGGTTGATGTATCACCTGTCTGCTCTACTTTATGTACAAGGTCTGACTGAATAAATATACTTGGGCCTTGCTTTGGCCACCATATATTGCTCCTAAGTTCCTTAGTCATGGCTTAGCAAACTGCCTCTTTACCAGACTAGAAAATGTTTGTAGATAAGACATTGCTTATTTCCCAGTATCAAAGGCATCTTACACAAAGCAGGATGCACCCATGATTGCCAAGGAGACTGATATTTGCAATAGAATAGTGAAAAATGTGCTTAACTTCTTCTGTAACCATTCGTGCATAAAGACACATGGAACAAAAAGCTGTTATTGTAGAATAATATTTGAATATTACAGCAGCCAAAGTACCCAGATGTATTTAAAACGTGTATATTTTCTACCCTTTAATGAAGTAAAACTGCCATTGTGTGTGACTTACCTGGTGAGTGGGATTAGGCCATTATTAACTCATAGTCATTTGCAGTCATCTGGTATGTTCCACAGGGAAAGTGGTATTTTCTGAAAAGCTAGTAAATCAGGGAATTAAGATTTTAACCAGCTATATACCCTAGATTTCTTAATAGGACAGTTTTTCCCATTAAGATTTAGACAGAAATGTCAAAAAGGCAACCAATAGCAGCAATTTATCATACTGTTAATTTTATAGCAGCAGTCTAAGCATGAATTTGTTGCTAACTTTAACCCACCAGCATCCATATAAACTGTAAGAATTGATAAGACTGTAGTATACTGAAATTAACTTGAAACAACTGAAATGATACTGAAACAAATGTCTTTATCTGTTAATTACCTAAACTCATGCTGAACAGGTGCCAGTCTCTCCTGTAAGGGCCACGTCTTGTGTACTATTCAGAATGAATTCTCCAAACACTGTAGTTCATTTAATAAGGCTTTATTAGATGTTCACAATATCCGAATACTGTCTTCATTAATAGTGCTGATAAACACTAACAGTCTGTAGACATGCTAAAATGCTGGTTAGTAATAATAGTGCTGCTAAATATATCCAAAGTTTCTGCACATTATTCTAATTGTCCTGAATGATGTATTTGACCTGTCTTCTGTACTTAGGCTCAAGTGCTTGTATTGTAGCTTAATCTTCTCTGTAATGTCAGGTCAAACAAACTGACTGACTTTTCTAACTGTATCTGAAGTATATTTAATAATACCAAAACTTTGTAAAGCTTTACACGCCTTCTAAGCCTTGGTTCTCAGGCCTTGTTTTGTTTTGCAAGTGCTTAGCTGTCTCACTATCTAACTTTTTCTTGATTCTTCCCTTGAGAAAGAGAACAGAAAAAGAACAGTCTGTAGCCTTCCCTTGGGAACTGTTATCGCTCATGCTCAGCAAGGCTATACTTTCTTTCTACTTAACTGTCTTTTATGCATAAATGAAACAGAATTTCTAGGTCCATTTTACCCTTTAGCCTGTCTACTTTAAAATGGAAGTCCCTAATCTAACAGTTGTCCCTGAGGTCCCTGACAAAATTCTGCAGGGACCTACATCTGTAGTTACCTTACATCTGCATTGCTAACTACTGTATACAGCTTTATGTTACCTGATTCATAATCTGAAAATAAGTTTTCTTTATTTGGTAAATAAACATGCAATTTTCATTTTGACCATTAGGTGTCACTTGAGCATTTATGGCCTGTTTGGATGGAAGTCCCTTAACTTTATGATTTAATTATAACTAGGCAATTGTTTTTCTTTATTTGGTAAATAAACTTGCAATTTTAATTTTGACCACTAGGCTTGAAGTCTGTTAACTTTATGATTTAATTTTCATATTACCTAGATTCAGTCTTTAAAGTCTTTAAGTCTAAGTTCTGCTGTATGAGTGATATATTCCAAACCAGTACATTATTCTGAAATGAGTGACTTTTTAACCTTCTGACTAATGTACAATAGTTATGTAAAGTGTACTGTAATCTGTAAATGAATTAACAAATTAAGCCTGTCCTATGTATGCCTTGACTATATTGAATAACTATTACTACTTATTATTTTGATAACATATCTTAATAAGCCTGTTACAAATAAGTCTGTCACTTTACCCTTAACTAATGACTAAATAATGTGATTCTGTAACTTTAGCCTTAAAACTCATGACTGAATAATGTGAAGGATGATGTAGTAGAAATGGCTGATGTAATAAGCCTGTTACAAATAAGTATGTTACGTTACCCTTAACTAATGACTAAATAATGTAATGCTGTTACTTTACCCTTAAAACTAATGACTGCATAATGTGAAGTAGCTGAGTATTATTTTTATATTCTGAGATTTGACTGAAATATACTATACTGAACACATAACTGAGTATAAATGTCATATCCTGAATCTTGAATGAAATTTACATTAGTATATACTGAACATTTAAAATAGTTGTGTATATTCTGGAAACTAACTAAACTAATACTAAAAGAATGTTTGCCAGTGTTAACACAGATAAAAGCATAACTGAAAACTAGTAAATATTATATTCTGAAAACTAAACTATTAGTACCTTTTTTGTCAGTATTGTCTGCACATAGATAAACTGAAAACTAGTACTGTTGTACAATTATCTGAAAACATGAGAACATTTTAACAATGTTACATGAACACAGATAAAAAATTAACTGAAATCTGTTTTCCTGTCAGTATTGTCTGAACATAGATAAACTGAAAACTAGTATTGCTGTACAATTATCTGAAAACACGAGAACATTTTAACAATGTTACATGAACACAGATAAAAAAATAACTGAAATCTGTTTTCCTGTCAGTATTTTCTGAACATAGATAAACTGAAAAATAGTACTGTTGTACAATTGTCTGAAAACGTTATAACATTTTGACAGTGTTACATGAACATGGATAAACTAAATGAAAACTCCATCAAAACTAGAACCTCCACTGAGTGATCTCCCAAACCTCTTGTATCAGAGGCACATGGGATATATGCAAATGACCCTTATGAACATCAGGTGTTTCAGCCAATTGGCGATTCTGAATGCCCATGACTTGTTTCATCATTTTAATGGACAATTTCTGGCCAATAAAGCCAAACCCCACTAGCTTATGGATATGCATATTTCAGCCGTGTTATGACTTCATCAGAATAGCACAAGCAGAGTGTTTGACTAAGCATAAGAAACAGAGGGCTGTTATACCCAGCTGATGTACATTATCATTAGGATCACTGCAAAAAATATCCTAAACAACAAACTAAAACAATAAATGAGAAGGTCACTGAAAAAACAATCAGTGGAGATTCTAGCTTTGCTGGATTTTCATTTTGTTTTTACTGATTGGTTTTTTAGTGACCTTCTCATTTATTGTTGAACATGGATAAACTGAAATATGTTATTGTTATATTCTGGAGACTAAATTATTAATATCTTTCTGTCAGTATTGCCGGAACATAGATAAAACATAGGAAAGTTCAGTATTTAGAAGGTGAAACAGGGCAGTGTCAACAACACACAAGTAGTCGGTGTAGGTAAATATAAATCCAATTCTCGTCACAAAGGAATTCTCCACCAATAAACCACTCGCAAACGACCCAAATAAAGTATAAAGACAGCTTTATTGAGTAAGCGCTTTCACCTCCACGGCTTCATCAGACTCATAAAATTAAAACTGATATACAACTTATATGCTCTCAAAGGCGGGAAAAGCTTGATTTAACAAGTTAAACAAGTTAATTAAAACCATCATTAAACAATTACCATAAAGGGAAATACCATCTTCTCTAAAAAATACAATCTAGCAAACATGTAGCACTAAAGGTGATTCAAATATGGATATAGTTATAAAATTGGTACTATAAGAACATATAAAAACATTACAAAAACATCTATAACAATAGAGGTCTAAATATATAAATAATATATAAACTAACTAATGAACCTTCAATCTTCTCATTTTCAGAAACGGTCTAACAGAGACCTTGGCATTGAGACCTGGAGGAACATCAGATCTCAATTTAATAATCCACATACTTTCCCTACTCTCAGTGTGTGTTTTCACATCACCACCTCTGATGTTACCACTGACATGTTCTACAATTCTAAAGGTAAAGGTATGGTGAACGCCAAATTCAGATGTATGCTTGGCTAATGCATTGCTAATGTTCCCTGTCCTGATGCTATAAAGATGCTCACGTATACGTTCATTAAAGCATCTATTGGTCTTCCCTATATAGAAGGACTGACAGAGGGAACAGGTAGCAAGATATATAACATTCCTTGTCAAACAATTACCATTTACCTTAAAGAAATACTGACGTGAGCTAGAGGGGTGAGTGAAAGAATTGGAGGGATTAATGTATGGACAAAAATTACAGCTACCACAACAGCGTGTACCACTCTGTTGAGTGGTATATCGTAAATTGATGGGACCTCTATCACATAACAGTCTTTTTAGGTTCTTTTTATTTCTAAATCTAAACTGAGGGACATCACCTAGCATCTCTCTAATATGAGGGTCAACCATCAACTCATCCCAATGACTCCTCAACAGTTCTTGAATGACAGCAACATCTTTAGTGTAAAAGACTGAAAAAGCCCCTGTATTAAATGCAATGTTTTGTGTTCTACTATCTCTATTGATTGTCTGTAAAGCATTGGTTCTCTCAGAAAAATATGGGGCCGCAGTATTCAGTCTAAGGTCGCTGAGGCCTGCGGTGCCCTTTGAGATGTCATTCGGTCTGTACCCCCGCTGTATCAATCTGTGGTTTAAGTCACTCAGATCTTGTTGGAACCCTATATGGCTAGGATTATACCTAGAAGCCCTCAGCGCCTGTCCCTTAACAATATTGTTAAAGACATAATTCGGGTGCATACTAGCACGATGTAAAATCGTGTTCTTGTGGCAGCTCTTCCTAAAGACCCCTGTGTTAATCAGGCCACTAGGTAACTTCTCGACAAAAACATCTAAAAATGAAATCTTAGTATAAGACAATTCATAAGTAAACTTTAGGTAGTTAGTGGAAGCATTGATGTATGATGCAAAACAGTGTAGATCTTCCACAGACCCCCTCCATAAAAAGAAGAGGTCATCCACAAAACGTCTGTAGAACAGGACATGTTCAACAAACGCTGATGACTCATACATAACATCATGCTCCCATTCAGCCATAAATAAGTTGGCGTAGCTATTGGCACAAGAAGTGCCCATAGCTACGCCATCTCGCTGCAAGAAACATCTACCTTGAAAGTAAAATATATTATTAGATAGAACCAACTGCAGTAATGACATCAACAAATCAATTTTGATGTCAGACATATCAGATACCCGTGTTAAATGACGAGCAACATTATCAATGCCAGTCTGGTTAGGAATTACAGTAAACAAGGACTGAACGTCCATTGTTACAAAAATAAGGCCAGTTGTATCTTGTATATCACTAAGACACCTATAAAGGTCAAGTAAAAACTGTTTGGTGTCCTTTAAAATAAATGGATTGCTCTCTACTACAGGTCTTAGATGCCTCTCAAGATAAATTGAGGACGGCTCCGTTACCCACCCTCTACCTGCCACAATTGGTCTCATAGGGGGATCTCGTAAATTCTTGTGTACTTTGGGCAGGCCATTTATTAATGGAATCATTGGTGTGGGTACATCAAGAAACTGGAAAAGAGATTGATCTATAACATTGCCATTAAGCAAACCTAGTAAAAACATGTGAACCTTATGTGAGTAAAACTGTACCATGTTAAAAGGTACAAGCTGATAAAATTGTTGGTTACTCAACATGGAAAACATTCTATTAGCATAATCATCAGTATTCATGACAACAATACCACCCCCCTTGTCTGCTGGTCTAATAGATAACGTGGCATCCCTACTCAACTCTTGTAGTGCACATCTCTCTGAAAAACTCAGATTATATTTAATATAAGGGCGCTTATACTGAATGTCCCTTAATTTATATAAATCATCCTCGACCAACTTACTGAAAGCTGCTAGGAGTGGATGTAGTTGGGGTGTAAAAACACTAGGTCTATGAAAACCTACGTTGTTCATTGGTCCACTATGATTACCAAAAGTTAAACGCAGAGACAAATTCCTTATATATAACTTAAAATCTCGTACAGTCTCCTCAAATACGCTACACGTAGTAGGTATAAAGGACAAGCCTTTAGATAAAACAGATAACTCATCAGTTGTTAATAAATGAGAGGAAAGATTAAAAACTAAGTCTTCCCCTTCCCTTTGACTTCCCACATTTTCTTGATGTTCTGATATGGGAGACGCTCTGATGACAGTTTCCGTTTCTGTCTCCCTCTGCTCTGAGATCTCATCCTCCCCAACCTTTGATCTTCCCTGATAGGAAAAGGATGGGATGGGTTAAAAACCTGGGCCGTAATAACATTAGGATTATTAATCAGTTCACTGTTGGAATCATTAGAGACAAATTTGTTTAACTTAGCATTTTTACTACGTACAACAGGTGCTGGGACAGAGACTTTATTGGATAGACTATCTGTCTCATGTGAAACTATTATTACATCGGAAGTACAAATAGTTCCTTCTTTTTCATTGGTATTGACATCTGGTAAAGTGTTAGATACATCACTGATGAAAGTCCCAGGACATCCAGCCTGAGTAGAAGGAATAATGTCCATAAGAGAGTCCATCACCATAGTAGTAGCCAACTGTTCATTGTTAACATTAGGTGTAACGGTAACCTCTAACGGTAATTCATGGTTGACTCTAGGTGTTTTCCCTCTACCAGCATTGTGATCAGTGGAGTCATTATTAGACCTGGTATAAGTTGTCCTTGGCCAAGTGAAAATCTGGCCTGTTTTGAAATCGTTAATGTCTCGTTGCAATTTATTTTTCTTTTGTGCAATTAATTTCCTCTCATACTGGCTAGCACTGTCAAGCACTTCACTAAGGTTCTCGTCAACTATTGTATGTGGGAAACGCTCATATAATAACTGCTGTTGTTTACTGATACGTGACCTCAATGTTTCTTCTATAGGTGTGAAGAAATCATTTAAAAGCTGCATGTATTTTAGACTCACCTCAATGTTGAGTTGCTGCCACTGGTATAACAATTCAGGATAAGTCGTACCAGTGGTCGGCATTTTTAAAACTCGCAACCCCCGTGGAATAATCCTTCTCTGTATACAAACTTGGAAATGCAATCGTTGCGACTGCAGACGCTTTAGCTTGGAAAAATCTCCTTCCATTGACTCCAATATTAAATGAAACTCTTCTTTGTTGTAAATTATTTCCTGGTGTTCAGCGTCCTCTCCTCGATCATCATATAACAGTAAGGGATTGGCTCTCTCACGTAGGCAGTCAGCAAAACGTTCAGCTAAGGGTCTGTCTGTAAGACAGCTACCGATTGGTCTTTTCAATGTATACGGTAACTCAATCTGTGCAATAGGTTTTTCTGCCATGCCTCCGTAAATAAAAACAGCACCAAATGTAAGGAATAAAAAACGGAGCAAACACCTTCTAAAAAACGGCAAAAATAGAATAAATAGGAAAGTTCAGTATTTAGAAGGTGAAACAGGGCAGTGTCAACAACACACAAGTAGTCGGTGTAGGTAAATATAAATCCAATTCTCGTCACAAAGGAATTCTCCACCAATAAACCACTCGCAAACGACCCAAATAAAGTATAAAGACAGCTTTATTGAGTAAGCGCTTTCACCTCCACGGCTTCATCAGACTCATAAAATTAAAACTGATATACAACTTATATGCTCTCAAAGGCGGGAAAAGCTTGATTTGACAAGTTAAACAAGTTGATTAAAACCATCATTAAACAATTACCATAAAGGGAAATACCATCTTCTCTAAAAAATACAATCTAGCAAACATGTAGCACTAAAGGTGATACAAATATGGATATAGCTATAAAACTAGTACTGTAAAAACATATAAAAACATTACAGAAACATCTATAACAATAGGGGTCTAAATATATAAATAATATATAAACTAACTAATGAACCTTCAGTCTTCTCATTTTCAGAAACGGTCTAACAGAGACCTTGGCATTAAGACCTGGAGGAACATCAGATCTCAATTTAATAATCCACATACTTTCCCTACTCTCAGTGTGTGTTTTCACATCACCACCTCTGATGTTACCACTGACATGTTCTACAATTCTAAAGGTAAAGGTATGGTGAACGCCAAATTCAGATGTATGCTTGGCTAATGCATTGCTAATGTTCCCTGTCCTGATGCTATAAAGATGCTCACGTATACGTTCATTAAAGCATCTATTGGTCTTCCCTATATAGAAGGACTGACAGAGGGAACAGGTAGCAAGATATATAAAATTCCTTGTCAAACAATTACCATTTACCTTAAAGAAATACTGACGTGAGCTAGAGGGGTGAGTGAAAGAATTGGAGGGATTAATGTATGGACAAAAATTACAGCTACCACAACAGCGTGTACCACTCTGTTGAGTGGTATATCGTGGTACACGCTGTTGTGGTAGCTGTAATTTTTGTCCATACATTAATCCCTCCAATTCTTTCACTCACCCCTCTAGCTCACGTCAGTATTTCTTTAAGGTAAATGGTAATTGTTTGACAAGGAATGTTATATATCTTGCTACCTGTTCCCTCTGTCAGTCCTTCTATATAGGGAAGACCAATAGATGCTTTAAGGAACGTATACGTGAGCATCTTTATAGCATCAGGACAGGGAACATTAGCAATGCATTAGCCAAGCATACATTTGGCGTTCACCATACCTTTACCTTTAGAATTGTAGAACATGTCAGTGGTAACATCAGAGGTGGTGATGTGAAAACACACACTGAGAGTAGGGAAAGTATGTGGATTATTAAATTGAGATCTGATGTTCCTCCAGGTCTTAATGCCAAGGTCTCTGTTAGACCGTTTCTGAAAATGAGAAGATTGAAGGTTCATTAGTTAGTTTATATATTATTTATATATTTAGACCCCTATTGTTATAGATGTTTCTGCAATGTTTTTATATGTTTTTACAGTACTAGTTTTATAGCTATATCCATATTTGTATCACCTTTAGTGCTACATGTTTGCTAGATTGTATTTTTTAGAGAAGATGGTATTTCCCTTTATGGTAATTGTTTAATGATGGTTTTAATCAACTTGTTTAACTTGTCAAATCAAGCTTTTCCCACCTTTGAGAGCATATAAGTTGTATATCAGTTTTAATTTTATGAGTCTGATGAAGCTGAGGTGAAAGCGCTTACTCAATAAAGCTGTCTTTATACTTTATTTGGGTCGTTTGCGAGTGGTTTATTGGTGGAGAATTCCTTTGTGACGAGAATTGGATTTATATTTACCTACACCGACTACTTGTGTGTTGTTGACACTGCCCTGTTTCACCTTCTAAATACTGAACTTTCCTATTTATTCTATTTTTGCCGTTTTTTAGAAGGTGTTTGCTCCGTTTTTTATTCCTTACATAGATAAAACATAAACTGAAACTAGTACTGTTATATAACTGCATGAAACATACATACCTGCTTTAACTCATACATTTTCACTTTAAACAAACATTGAACTGAAACACATAGACAGTCAGCTTCTGCACCACAGCTCTTGCCAAATTTTACTCTGCATTGTCCCAGTCACTGATGAGGTAAAGGAAGGCCTGCTTTAATGTTGAAGTGTTCTTTTTATAGTTAGGCCTTTTAAACTTCTTATTTTCATTTCTTGTGCAAGGCTGGGTGGCTAAAGTTCTTGATTGTATTTAGTATCGGGTCCTTAAAATAACATTTGTATCTTTAACAATTATAAACTGATAGCATTGCTTATTGTGCTGACTTTACTTACATTTTTCTGCATGAAATAAACATTTGCTGCTAATAAACTCTTGCAAGTCTGTAATCAAACTGCTAACCTCAAATGAAACTAAAGTAGCAATGCAACACTGTGCATTTCTGCACCTATATAAAATTAATTTTAACTGTGGAACTTTTTACATTTACTCTTGTGACCCTCAGATTTTAACATACTGTTCTGTGAGTGAAACTCCACCTACTGTCTCACCATAACTGCTTCTTTAGCTGACATAATTTAACTTTTCAGTAGTGCTGAATGCTGGGAAAATGTATCATTACTGTTTGCAATTTTGTTGGATAAATAGTAAAACAGTAAATGCATTAAAGTGATCTTTACGATATTGCACTATAGCATACAGTACTGTCTTTAATTAAGTTTGCTAGACTGGCTGTAAACTGATCTGATGTACTTGATAAACTGCCATTTCTTTATGAAATATATACAGCCTTAAACTGATTACCTAAACACATTTATTACCAGATTTAAGCTGATCTGATTTCATACGTTTACTTGTTTGTTCTTTATAACATAAGAGTTGAACATGTGGCTTTAATGACACATATGATGTATTGTTTTTATGCATGAATACTTTTTGTCTCTGTCTGTATTAAGATATTGGGCCAGATTCACGAAGGCTTGCACGGAGTCTAAGAGTAGTGTAAGACGGCAGACAGCCAATATGTCTGCCGAGCGATCCAGTAACAGCCGGCAGGGGTGTGCATGAGAGCTCCTAAAACTACTCTTGCACGGACAGTGTTATGTTATGCAAATGACCCCATTTGCTGCTGAAAGCTATGCAAATGAGATAAACTTGCGATCCAGGAAACACTAACCTGTCCGTGGAAGAGTAGAGTTATTTGCAGAAATGTACTCCATTGGTAACGGAGTACCGTTCTGCAAATAGCAAAACGGAGCTATGACAGCTCCAAATAAAGGATGCATCCAGTTGAGGAAGCATGCAAATGGCCAAATATAAGGCCATTAGCATTGTTATCATTTGAAAATTAATAAAAATCAACATTTTTTTCCCTGATCTCCGATGTTTAAGCGTAGCGCAGCGCAGCGCCGCACAAACGTGCAGCACTTTAAAACCCAGAAAATAAATAAAAAATAGGCAAAAATAGGCATTCTTAGTAAAAATATTATTCTGCCATGCAGGTGAATGGCAGGCTGAAGACAACATGGCTACTGAGTAGTGGTTGCTAAGGGGGGAAGCTCAGTTTGAGAGATGTAACCAAGCATTAGTAGGCAATCCTATGCAAGTGAGGATAAGGATAGTGAATCCCAATTTTCCCTGGCATATGAGCCATGTCCCTAGAGTGTAAGTGTAGGAGTAGGGGAGTAGTAGAGTAAATGATAGGTGACATCATGAGGGGGTATGTATGAAAGACTGTAAGCTTATAGGAGCAGAGTGGCTTGTGTTTGCTGTGAGTTACTCAGGATTGGAAGAGGTGTGTCTACAGTTGTCCTAGCTGAAACCCAGAAACCGAAGGTGTACGCCATGGATATCACTGAAATTTCTTGCAAATGTGCTTACACTGTGTGCACGCGTGTGCGTGCCTTTAAAACCTGTCTAAGCCTGTGTACGCTCATGTGCACCCGTCTAAGCCTGTGTAAGCCTGTCTAAGCCTGTGTGCATGGATGTGCACCTGCCTAAGCCTGTGTAAGCCTGTGTGCTCGCATGTACACTCGTGTGCGCGTGTTTGCGCTTGTTTGCGCAGCGCTTCCCCTTGTGGAAACAGAAAGGGAAAAGAAAGTAAAAGAAGTAGTAGGAAGTTAACCAAGGAGAACTAGCAGAGCTGCCAGGTGAAATAAATCAGAATCAGCCAATTACACAGGCAGTACACTAGCCCAGCCCAGCCAAGCACTTAAAACTCTGCAAACAACATCCCCCCATGTTTTTCTCAAAAACACTGCAACACTGCAGTATACAAAGAGAGTGAAAACGTAAAAAGATTAACTCAGAAAAAAAATGCTAGGGGCTGCCATTGCTATTATAAGCCAACATGTGAAAGATGCTGAGGGTAGTGCCATTGCGAATGCTGCTGAGCAACCCACAGTGAGGAGATGGAGAAGAGTGTACAGACCCAGGGTAACTTACCAGGGGCTACATGAGCTGGAGATAGTGGAGCGCTATAGAGTGGACAGAGACCTCCTGCAGCAAATTGTTGAGCTGTGCAGGCCACGCCTCACACACAGAACCAACAGAGGGGAACCCATCCCAATGAAAACCAAGGTATTTGTTGGCCTAAGAATACTAGCAATGGGTACCTTCCAGAGACCAACTGGTGATATGATGGGGATTTCACAGGCATCAGCATCCAGGGTACTGCACCAGTTCCTGAATTCCATGCCAGCATGTCAGTGATCATGTATATTTCCCCAATTCCCATGAGGCATTGGCCAGCAATATGCATCTCTTCCAGCAAATAGCGGAATACCCTGAGGTAGTGGATGCAATTGACTGCACGCACATACACATCAAAGCACCAGCCGGTGAGCAGGGTAGGGCCTACATCAACCACAAGGGATTCCCCTCCATCAACTGCCAGGTCATGTGCGATGCCCAGGGCATAATACTGAATGTGTGTGCCGGCTGCCCTGGAAGCTACCATGATTCCCATATCTGGCATCTGACGCAGCTGTATCAGACATTTGCCAATGGGGACATCCCTGACGGTCACCTAGTGGGGGATGCTGGATAAGCACTGGAGCCGTGGCTGATGACAGCCATCAGAAGTGCACACACACCTGAACAAGAAATCCATAATGAGGCACACGCACAAACACGAAATGTAATCGAGCGTGTGTTTGGGATGCTCAAGTCATGGTTCCAGTGGCTGGACACATCTGGTGGAGCCTTGCAGTACTCACCAACTACATGTACCCAAATTGTCATGGTATGTGCCATTCTACACAATATGATCCTTCAAAAACAGCTGCAGCAGGAACAGCATTGGGCAGGGCCAAACAGCCCCCCACCATTGCCAAGGCCATCACAGGCAGAGCATGACTCGGAGGAGGAACTACCTGAGCCTGCCCCAGTAGGCAGAAGGAGGCATGCCCAGTATGCCTTGGCCTTGGCAAAGAGGCAATGCATAGCACATACACTGGCTCAGTAGGAACCCTGGAAATTATACCTCTCTCTGACTCACACATAAAATAAAAGGGATGCCTAACTTAACACTACCTGTTTTCAAACGTATAGGGAGTGTACTATGTGCATCCAACATAGGCAGCCCTGCAGCACCACCTGAGGCATGATTGCCATGTTTTAAGCAATATAAAGCAGTGCTAAGCAGCTTTTACCACTATTTAGTATATGTAAACAAAATTGGCCGTGCTAACTAGTGCAACGTCAGGCAACGTTGAGCAATGTTGGGCAAGGTCTGGCAAAGTCAGGCAAAGTTGAGCAAAATCAGGTAAACATGCTCATATTTGCTTTACTGTTCCTTAAGCAGTCTGGTCTGCCCAGCATGAAAATAAAAAGCAGTGACAGGGCTCAAATCCAGGATACTATGCACTATAGTCACAGTACTGAACCACTAAGCCATGACAGTGTTTCACTGGCACAGACACAGCAGGACAATTGTACACGAATGCAAACACAAAGAAATGCTGTATCATGCCCCTAAAGAGGCATATAGGTAACCTCCCCCACAGGCCTATGCAGACAGAGAACAGCAGGCCAGGTGGTGTGATGTGGGTTGGGTAGGCTATGAAGTCGCAATCTAATATATGTGACATTGGACGCTAAGATCTGTAATACAGTAGTATGCCTCAAGCCAGTACGATAGGCAACAGTACAGACTGAAATGGTGTACCTTACATAGCAGTGCAGGCCTAGCAAATGTGTATAAGTATCAAGTGAACCCTCATCCTATGTACACCCACAGTAACAATCAGGTGTGCCCCCGGGAAGAAATGTACAAAGAATAGCTGTCCCCTCTGTATGTAGAAATGTTGTTAAGTCTATGCAAAGTGTCTCATGGAAGCCCTGCAGGCACAGCATATTCCCTGTTGATTTATGACACAAAGGTGAGCCCTGCTGTAAAAATACAACTTGATTTTCCACACACATATAGTATAAATGTCTATACTGGGCATGCTCACATACTTATGTAGTGGATTTCATTCAGCATCACACTGAAAGGTCATACTGGGCATGCTCACACACTTAAATAAACAAAGCAAATGTCAGCAACAACATACTGAAAGGTCATACTGGGCATGCTCACACACTTAGGCCATGTCTGAGTACAGCAGTGGGCCACACATATCTGGCAGTTGCATGTTTTACCCCAGGAACCTGTCACTATTCACCAATCCTGCCTTGTACACACAGTTATATGAAAACAGACACATATAATATATTGGGACCCTGTCATAATCACACTATGTACCACAAGTACATAAGTTGTTAACAGAAAGTGAGAAAGCAAAGAAAATCAATAAACCTGCAACCAGTATCATCAATAAACAATGTGCACTCCAAATATTATCCAATCCATGTTCTGGCAAAAGAATCTGTGAAGAAGTCCATAGAGAGCCATGACGCTTCCTTCTGCTATGTCATAAATAGCAATGTACACTCATATATGTCCTGAGTCAGTGCAAACTGTAAATGACTGACATTACCAACATCCTGTCAGACAGGCTCATACATACATACCCCCCTCTCACTGACAAAAGGCCCTATCCTCATACCTGGAGATTGTGAAAGCACAGATATCACATATGGAATGGGTAAACAGCTCCTTCCAAACTTGAAAACACGGCGTCTATGGCATTACATTGTTTCCCTAGCTGTGTCATAAGTGAACTCCAGAACAAACAGACCCTGCACCTGAACAGTCTGTTGAGCCTCACCCTCTGTACAGGATATGAAACTGTTGAATGTGTTACAGCAACGTTTGTCACACTCCACAAGTGTTGGTGCACAACAGACCATGGGAACTATTGTCTTATAAGCCTATTAAGCCTGATCTGCAAGGCCATGGAGTCCATCATGATGGAACTCATAAACAGAGCTATTGGGAGCCTACAAACACCCAACCCTACCAATTTCAGTTTGGTCATGGGCAGATCATGGTTCCCAAACCTGCTAGACTGTTTTCAAGGCAGTCACCCAAGGCACACATCAATGAAATGAGCTACATATGTCCCACATAGACCTTGAAAAGCCCTTTGCCAACATCCCAGACACATGTCGTATCCACAAAATCAACAACCTGTGCATAAATATGTCTGTCATCTGATGGATTGCCAACTGGGGCACAGATAGATCACACAAGGTAAGAAGTGTGGTCTCCTCTACAAGCTGGTAACAACTGCTGTCCCCCATGGCTCAGTCCTGGGACCCCTCCTGTCCGGTGTATACTTTTCAGAAATACAGTCAAACACACAAGGGCTATGTTTAGCAAAGTTTGTGGATGACTGCCAAAAAGTTGTCATAATGTTTGGGACAACAGAGACATCCTTAAAAAGGGTCTCAGTCAGACAGATGTGGTGTCAAAATTATGGCCTCGGGCTACAGTCATATAAATACCACATAGGTGCCAACACCCTAAATATGGAGGTGATAATAAGGGATCTATGGACAAGTGTGGATAGTCATCTCTACTTCCAGAAACACATTCACAAAGTGGTCAGAAAATCATGCTATGTGTTCCCACAAACTGCCAAGGTCTTTGCATGTAGGTCAAAGGAGGTTCCCTCTTCTCATCAGTCATCAGACCCATCAGAGAGTACCACAACACACTTACGATGAATCTGACAAGGCATCTTCAGTAGCTGGAAAGACCACTGAAGTACCTCAACAAGAGGATTACTGACCTCAAACAGTTGTCCCATGCAACAAGACTGAATTTAACTCAATCTGTACTCTGTTGCATACTGTCTACTCAGGAGATCTCTGCCCAACAGACAGGTCCATGTCATGGCAACACTCAGATCTGCTCTGAGTTACAGCTCAATGGCACTAAATATACAGACCCAACTGATATTGCCAAAATCCTGGCAGATAGGATCAGTGCTAACTTTACCCCCCTCTCCCCCATGAAAGAGCACATCTCTATAATGGAAGACTGCAAAGTTGCTGTCATCACGGCTGCACAGGTAAAAAACACTCTCCAAAGCCAGTATCACAGCATCCATGGGACCAGATAACTTCCCAGGCTGGAACTACAGAATGAACAGGCACCACACCGACGTACCATGTTCAGTCATAGCCTCACCTCAGGCTTTGTGCCTGCTGAATGGTGCACAGCAACGGTTATTCCACTACACAAAGGTGAAGACACCATGGACCCCAGGAACTAGCGCCCCATTAGCCTGATGAGCCTGCTGTTCAAGGCCATGGAATGTATCATCATACAACTTATAAAAAAAGACATTGGTAATCTCCAAACTCTGGACCACAACCATGTTGGGTTTGTAAAATGCAGATCATGTCTCCTAAACCTGATAGATGACATTGAAGTAGTCACCAGAACCATAGACAAGGGTAAGGTGGTTCGCACAGCCTATGTAGATCTTGCCACGGCTTTCAACACCATCCCACACTCTGGAATTATAGATAAACCCACTAAACTAGGTATAAATTGCTATGTCACAAGATGGGTTGCCAACTGGCTTACTGACAGAACACACACTGTGAAAGTAGCAGACTCCAAGTATGACTTTGGACCAGTGACGAGAGCAGTACCACAGGGTCCAGTCCTGGGTCCTGCCCTGTTTTGTATCTACTTCCTTGAAGTAAACTTTAACATGGAAGGTCTGTGGCTAATGAAGTTTCCAGATGACTGCAAACTAGGAGCCATAATTGTAAATACTAAAGATGTGGACATCCTACAAAAGGGCCTCACTGAAACAGATGGCTGGTGTCAAAGCCATGGCCTCAAGCTCAATGCCAAAAAGTGCATTGTCATCTCCTTTGGTAAAAAATCTGTAGCCATGAACTACAACATAGGCGGTAGTATACTTAACACTGAACATGTGATGAGACCTTGGGTCACATTTGGACAGTGGACACACCTGTGATAATCACATCCCCACAGTAGTCATGAAATCCTTCTATGTGGCACACCTCATCACAAAAGGTGTCTCATGCAGAATAGAAGAGGACATTGTTCTCCTCTACTCATCACTCACTAGATCCATAATAAAGTACAATGCCCCTTTTGCTATGTACCTCACAAGACATCTACAACAACTGGAAAGCCTGCAGCAATACCTCACAAAGAGCATTAGCAGCCTGAAATGCATGCCATACACAGACCATCTCAAAATGCTCCAGCTGTACTCTCTTGCATATCGCCTACTCAGAGGTGATCTCTGCCTAACATACAAAGCTATGTCAAACACAGAGCTGTTGGACATGCTCCACGTAAAACACTCACAATCCCTCTGATCTTCGGCCCCAAAACCACGAGTGAAATACAAAAGGAAGGGGTGTATCCATTTACCTTATGGACACCCACACCTTCAGGTTAGTGGCACAGCATGAGGCCTTGGAGACCATGCAAGTGCAACTAACATTGGGCAAAACTGCTTATCAGATTGTAGCCTGCTACAGATCACCTACCTTGTCTCAGGAACCTCACTCAGTATTCCTGAGAACAGTGGAAAATATAAAGGTCCTATCAAACACTATTATATAAGGATATTACAACTACCCAAACATTGAGTGGGAGAATTACTCATGCACAATGTCTTTTGCCCAATGTTTCCTAGAGTTTAAAAACTCAAACACCCTGGAACAGCTGGTCACCATGCCCACTAGAGGTGACAATATACTGGACCTGATCATCACCAACATGGGGTACCAGTGTTCCACAACAGAGATAAACCCCTTGCTGGTAATATCAGATCATAAAGTAATCACACTGGACATCCACATTCCGCCCCCCCCCCCAACTCACGGAAACCACTGTGAAGACATTTTCAAAAGCAAACTGCACACTTCCCAAGACCGAAGTGGAAAGTTCCAAAGCCCCCTTGCTATAGGATAATGCTATGAAATCTGCCAAATCATTTACAAGTGCATTCTATGAGCATCTACAGGGATGCATGGATTGAGACATCCCAAATAAAACCAAGATGCACTCCTCCAAAAATAAGAAACCAATCTGTTGGTCGTTGCCCATAAATAAGCTATACAACAGATGGAGGAAACGAACACATGATAGAGCAAACTCCACAAAAGGAAAGGCATCACTGGTCATTATTAGGAAGACACAATGGTTGCTCATAAAATAATCCAAGGCCAGTTTCTAAAGACAAATCCCCAAGGAATGTAAGAATAACAACCACAAAGCCTTTGTTAGCTATACCAAACATTTAGGTGGCAACTTCCAAATATGCTGTCAGCTACTGAAAAATGGCAATAAATACACTGAACCAACTTACATTCCCCACATCCTGGGGGACAAGTTCAGTGCAAACTCCCCCCCATCACCCCCAAAAGGGCCTGTGTCCATTCCAGAGGAATGCAGAGCCCCCGACTTCATGGACATGCAGGTAAAGACAGCCCTCTCCAAAGCTAAGAACACAGCATCAATGGGACTGGATGGTGTCCCAGGCTGCATCTTACACCAGCCCCAAAAGGAACTACACCCTTACCTATATTCACTGTCCAGACTCAACCTTACCACAGGCTATGTGCCCAAAGAATGGCATACACCAACAGTCATCCAGCTCCACAAAGGGGGTGCCACAACAGAACCTGAAAACCATTGCCCTATAGGTCTACTCAGCCTGGTCTGCAAAGCTATGGAGCAAATTATCATGGAACCCATAAACAGAGACATTGGGGACCTCCAGAAACTGGACTCTACCCAACTTGGCCTTGTTAAAGGCAGATCCAGCCTCCTAAACCTAGTTGACTTATTTGAAACAGTTACCAAGGACATAGATGAAGGTGAAAGTAGTCCACACAGCCCACCTGGACCTCACTAGGGACTTTCGACACCATTTCCCACTCTGTCATCATGGACAAGCTAACCAGCTTGAACATTAACAGTTATGTCACAGGAGGTGGCCAACTGGCTCACAAATCAAACACACATGTTCAGAGTTGCATGTGCCATGTCCGACTCTAAACCAGTAACAAATGGCATCCCACAGATCTTGGTCCTGGGACCCCACTTGTTCAGTAGATACTGCTCAGAGGTACAGGCAAGCCCGGGAGGAGTATGGCTGAACAAGTTTGCAGATGACTGCTAACTGTGGTCCATAATCGACTCTACAGCTGACACAGACATCCTCCAGAAGAGTCTTACAGAGACAGATACCTGGTGTCAAAACAATGCCCTCAAGCAGAATGCCAAAGAATGCATAGTCATCCCCTTTGGATAAAACAAAGTGCACACAAGTTACCACATAGGTGGAAATCCAGTATGTACGGAGAAAGTAATTATGGCCCTGGGGACCCAGGTAGATAGTAAACTCTCCTTTGATGATCACATGGCCGAAGTGTTTAGAAATTCCTTCTATGTAGCCCACCTAATATCACCTAATGTAACCCACTTTGTCTAGTCTGATGATGTCACCATCCTACAAATATACCTGTGGAAAAAAGGTCCTCCAGTAATGTGTATAGTGTGTTGTGTTAATGCGTATGCCTCTAGTGTCATAAAGTACTTAGGTCGGGGTTTGAATCCTCTACTTGACAACTGTTTGTGTGTGATCTCCTTGAAGAGGAGCAACCTTTTTGGAGACTACTAAAACACCTTAAAAGTGGTATACTCATCTTTGTCAAGTCTGATGATGTCACCATGCTACAAATATACCTGTGGAAAAATGAACTCCCAGTAATGTGTATAGTATGTCTTGTTAATGCATACTCCTCTAGTATTATAAAGTAGTTAGCTAGGGGTTTGAATACTGCACTTGACAACTGTGTGATCCCTTGCAGAGGAGCAACCTTTTTGGAGACTACTAAAACACCTTAAAAGTGGTATACTCATCTTTGTCAAGTCTGATGATGTCAGCATGCTACAAATATACCTGTGGAAAAAAGAACTCCCAGTAATGTGTATAGTGCGTCATGTTAATGCGTACGCTTTTAGTATCATAAAGTTGTTAGGTAGGGGTTTTAATCCTGCTCTTGACAAGTTTGTGTGTGATCTCCTTGGAGAGTAGCAACCTTTTTGTAGACTACTAATACACCTTAAAAGTGGTATACGTATCTTTGTCAAGTCTGATGATGTCACCATCCTACAAATATATCTGTGGAAAGGCAATCTTTCAGTGATGTGTCTAGCACGTTGTGTTAATGTGTACTGCCCTAGTATCATAAACTAGTTAGTTAGGGGTTTGAATCCTGCACTTGGTGAGTTTGTGTGACACTGCTGGTTAATGTGTTATGAGTTTTGCTTTTACTACTGTATGACATATCACTATTACAACAGTATGTGCGTTGCACGTCAGGTAGCTGTGTGGCAAATGCATATACGTACATGTGACCTCAGTTATTTCATAGGTGTGAACCCTGCTTTCTCCATGAACACATCTGCTATCTTTGCCAGAGTGTGCTGCCGCTCTCCAGACATTAGATCACATCTGTATGCTTGTGATAAGCCCAGCCACTGCAGTGATCCCTGGCCTAGGTCATCCATGTCACACACACTCATTACGGTTTCTATTGAATAGTGTGAGTGAGGGTTTATACCTGAGCTATATTTCAGACCTGTTCAAATGCAGCAAAGTCTGTCAATGATGGCTATTCATTATAGGTGTACAACAACCTTTGTGGATATGCATGCAGACCCCTTATTGCTTATGTGACCAACCGAGGGTTTTCAAAATACCTTTGGAAATGTGATTACCAAAGGAGAGATGACGTAACACTTGGCTGTATGTACACATCGGTACCTGTTCAACATGTTGGGGGCTACTACCTATGTGCTACTGTGGGGATACTATGTTTTGTAAAAGTGTATGACAATACTTTAGTTGGCTTATTGCTTTACAGCATGGGTTTGACAACAGGTATCTGTCTGTATGATACCCTTGTGGAGGATGTGTGTGTCATCTGGAGAATGCATTATAGGCCACAGTATGCATTTCCAGATGAGGACGGACATATCCCTACTGTGTTTTCTTGTACCTAAGAGATCTATATGCCAAACAGGAGTGGTTCCAGGAATGGCTGCAGGTGAATACCACTGGCTACTGGCATAGTATAGTACCTGAAGGATCCAAATGTTACTGTGTGTCCTACAACTGTGTGTCAGTTGTCAAGACATCATCTAACGATTGTTTATGGTCAGGCTGTTGAGGTTATGTATACTACCAGAATGCAAATTGTTTGCTGTGGACACCGTTGTTTAAGTCAGAAGGTTGGTATACTTCTTATATCTGAAGCTAGGGGTGTAGCCAGTGATTTAAATGTTGTACCCAGATCTGAATGTTGCCACTTCCAGTACACAGTTGTCAGTGTAGCATTGTACTCACCCCTACAAATGCTAACACAAGATACATGGGTGTATGTAGTTTCTTTTCTACTTATACAATTAACTGCCATCACTACAGGATATGTGCCCACAGAATGGCGTACAGCAACAGTGGTCCCACTCCACAAAGGTGGAGCCTCTACAGACCCTGGAAACTATCGCCCCATAAGCCTGACTAGATTAGTCTGCAAGGCTATGGAGAGGATCATCATGAAGCTCATAAACAAAGACAATGGGGACCTACAGACACTAGATCCTACCCAGTTCGGCTTTGTCAAAGGCAGATCCTGCCTTTTGAACCTGGTTGACTTCTTTGAAACAGTCACCAAAGCCATAGATGAAGGGAAGGTAGTCCACACAGCCTATCTGGACCTTGCAAAGGCATTTGACACAATACCCCACTCGGGCATCATAGATAAGCTATCCAGCTTAAATATAAACCCCTATGTCACAAGATGGGTCTCAAACTGGCTCAAAGACAGAACCCACAGAGTGAAAGTTGCTGGAGCCATGTCAGACTGAAAACCGGTCACAAGTGGCATCCCACAGGGTTCTGTCCTGGGACCACTCTTGTTCGGTATATACTTTTCCGAGGTACAGGCAAATGTGGGAGGACTATGGCTCACCAAGTTCGCAGACGACTGCAAACTGGGTGCCATAATCAACTCTCCAGCTGACACAAACATCCTTCAAAAAGGTCTCACAGAGACAGATAACTGGTGCCAGCGCCATGGTTTAAAGCTAAATGCCAAAAAATGTATAGTCATACCCTTTGGCAAAAACAATGTGCCCACAAATTACCACATAGGCGGAAACCCATTAAGTACAGAGAAAGTTATTAGGGACCTGGGGACCCAAGTTGATAGCAATCTCTCCTTTGGAAACCACATTGCCAAAGTGGTTAGAAAGATCTTCTACATAGCCCACCTCATCATGAAGGGTTTCACATCCAGATCAAGAGAGGTAATCGTGCCTCTTTATTCATCCCTCATCAGGCCCATCATAGAATACAATGCCCCTTTTAGGATGTACCTTACCCGACACATGCAGCAATTAGAAAGACCCCAAAAGTATCTCACCAAGAGGATCAAGGTCTCAAACAGATGCCATATGCTGCTCGGTTAAAAAAACTCCAGCTCTACTCAGTTGCATACCGCCTACTTCGAGGCGATCTATGCCTGACATACAAAGCTATGTCAAATCCAGAATTAATGGACATGCTCCACCTCAGTAAATCTAAATCCCTTAGAGCCACACGCTCGAGGGACTTGAACCTCAGCACAGAAATAAATAGAACTTGCTGGAGGGACAGGTTCATAACCCAGAGGCTCCCTTCGCTCTGGAATAAAATTCCAGTTCATGTGAGGCAGAGCACCTCACTGAATCTCTTCAAGAAGAATCTCAATAAGTGGATGGGGGATCGTAGGTTTGTCCCAGGGATTACTCCCGTGTCACTATTAGACAGAGGCACAGTAAGCTAAACCTTAAAAAGGGCACATATACTCAAATCAAGGGGTGGCGTAAGCCATACAGAATCGGGCTAGGCTTATAATTGCCCCAGGGCAGATAGCCTAGTATGAACCTATGAACCTATGAACCTATAAGTAGTTATTGAGATGTATTCATTTGGCACATGAACTGTTTGTGAACTGCTATACTGTGAATATTAATGTACTCACTTCTGCACAATGTGTGCTTTTTTATTGTTGACATTAGCACAGGATGCTCAAGAAAACTGGACAATTCCAGTACTGAGTATGCCTACCTACATCCTTGGTGGACCCTGAACACACAGGTATATTGTACATTTGGGTGGGGATTGTCCTCCTATGATACTGTGTGGGCGTTGTAAAGTGTTGCTGTAACATTATTTACTGCTAGAATGGCTGGCTCTCTTATCACAGTCATGTAATGCAATTCCACAACAACTGCTGGTAAAGTTCCACAGAACAGGTTTTGTGTTATGGCATTCCTATCTTTCCTTTACATTCACTCATTCAGATGCATGATATATCTATTTCAGCAACAACTTGCTGTATATCTACTGTGGCTTAGTGGTACTTTATGCAGTCTAGTGTGTCCAAGATCCAGGGTTTAAGACTAACAGAAGTGTTTTATTTTGCTGCTGAGCAGAACAAGGGCCCTCACATGCAGGGTGACTAAGGCACTTTTAAGCAGTTGTAAGCGGGTTTGTGCGGGTTTGCACAAAGCTTAGCAATACATAGCTAAGCGCACACAAGCGCACACTGGAGCAAACCCGCTAACTACTGCTTAAAAGTGCTTACTCCCGCTAACCCCCGCGCTCATTTCTTTGAAAGAAAAGAAAATGGGGAGATAGGAAAGTGGTGAAAAAGGGGCACAAAGAGGGAAAGACAGTAGGGAAAACAGCTCGGGATGTGCAGGACGGGTGTAGGGAAGGTCCATAGCTGCCCATTTCTTTAACAGCAGCAGCTGTGCATATGCAATAAATTTAAAGGGAAATATGAAACCTTCCACCCCTGAGAGAGGGGTGAGGACAACAAAGTATGTTGTACTGCCAATTAAATATCAGTTTATGTGTCCAGCGGTCATGTGTGCAAAATGGGCAGCTATGTATAGGGCGTATTTTTTTTTTTGGGAGCAGATTGCCCTTTTTTTTTTTTCCAGGTGAGAGTGGAATGTGGGGTAGGGGAAGTAGGTGTATTTGGGGAGGTAGGTTGGGGAGGTAAACATACAAGACAAACAAGATGCATACAGGGGCAGAATATGACACATGTGGTGGGTGAACATCATTGATGGGGAAGGATGTATGGAAATCGCAAGCCCATGAGCCCACAGATGGCAACAGTGGAACTGAGATCCCCACCCATGGGCAGTCACCACTGCACCTTCACAGCCCAGAGGGTGGCTGTGCTGGGGGCTGTGTAAGAGGGGCAGGCTCACCCATGAGTTGCACCACTTGTGCCTCAAGCTGGCATAGAGGATCAGCGACTGAAAGTTCAATCTCCCTATGCACCACAGCCCGGACCGTTCGAAGGGTGATAGGTGGCCCTCCTCCGGCCAAGCTTGCATGGGGGGATGAGCCCCATCCTCTGCAGCGCTTCCACCCAAAGGTGGTACAGGCCCAGCAGAGGAGGAGGTCCCGGGCTGGGCACCGGACCTGCTGGTGCCAGGTGCCATCACCAGCTGAGGTGGGACAGGTAGGTCCACTGGGACCGGCCTTTCCATACGTTATATGTTTAGGAGGATTTAATGACAATATGGGTTGGTAACAGCCAACAGCATTCCAAATTAGTTGTAACTGCATGCAGTAGTATTCCCATTAACCCAACACACCAGAGTTCCTACAGTTGAACAGCAAGCATAACACATGCATATATAGAAAAACAGTGGACATTCCAACAGCATGCAGGATTGATTGGTGGCAACAGGCCACCAAGATTGTGGTATTTGAACAGGGCACATGCGTCAAAGTAAATGCAAACATTTATAAACCAATAGGACATATGTCCCAACAAATGTTTTGAGATTAGACATACCCATTGAGGTGTGGAATTGCATTGTTTATGCACATACAGTAGGGTGTAACAAGATACCTCCATTAGCAACTTATATATACTTATAGTTTACACTACATTCCTATTGACTGCAGGTATATATATCCTACATGTATTATTACACTAGGCAATGTCCGTTAAATTGTGAAATGTGTTTTGCTAGTTCTTTATATACCTGACCTGGATCTGACATGCAAACTGTCCAGGATACAGATGTTACTGCTACGTATTTATATATTTTATTTATATCTATATATCTACATATCTGGATGTGTTCAGGTGACATTATCAGTTATATTTTTACAGCCCCCTACATTTCTAGCAGCGCACTGACATTTCTGGGGAACACAATAACAAGCTACTCATGTGCCAGATTAATCTGTACATGCCGGCCATGAACCAACAGTTGTGGACTGTATATATACTTAACAGCTACTGGCACTCCCTTCATCCACTTTATATGGGCCTACCCAAGTGTGGGTTGACAGCGCTTAATACAACAGTACTATTTCTATAATGCAAGAGTACTACAACATATTGAAGAAAGTGACATGGACACACTCCAGGAATTATACCTTTATTAATTACATTACTCACTTTTCTAGAGGCTCTCTCATTTATTTGATATATCAGTGCATGCAGAAGACTTATTCAAGACATATTATACCTTTATTAATGGGTTACAACACTCTTTTTCAGGCCCTCTCACTTATTTTATATAACAGTACATGCAGAGAAATTATTCAAGACTTATTATACCTTTATTATTGGGCTACAACACTTTTTTCAGGCTTTCTCACTTATTTTATATAACAATACATGCAGAATAATTACTAACCTGCCTGGTGGTGCAGCCTTAGCAGCCTATCTGCATAGGCTTGCTGATTCGCAGCATGGATACATGCAGCTGTGAAATAAATGAAGTGATATTGAGACATACCTATCCATAATATAGACTATGATAGCAATTCTTACATACTTCATTCCATGGATACCTACTCAGTAGTGGAGCATTTTTCATCCCATGGCCTCCTGTATCCACTGATTCAGTCAGTCCTACTTGCATCTCTTCAGGTCTGAGTAGTGGTGTCTGACCTGCTCACCAGTCCGAGGGACGCCTGTGGCACTGGTGAGATCATGAGCTAGATGGTTCCAGGCTTCTGCTTTGTATTTGGTGCCCTGGAACTGGCCCTGCAGGAGTCTCTCATCATGATTGTGGACGAGGAGCCAAACCATTACTTTTGACTCCTCAATGCCCCAACGTTGCGCTCAAAATCGAGAGCCCTCTCCAACACTGGCCATGCTGACTGCAGATGAGAGCTATAATCAGTTATGGCAAGTATTACCACCTATGGAGCTTAAATATGCCTCATTTCCCACACTTATTTGTGATTGGCCGGTTTTGAAAAATCTCAGCTAAAAGCACACCTGCTTAGCAATCGGTAAACTTCCATTAATATGTATGTGTGTGTTGAAAGTGCATGCATATGAAAAGCTGTCATGGCTGAGTGGTTCAGTACTGTGATTATGGTGCACGGTGTCCCGGGTTCGAGGCCTGTCATTGCTTTTTATTTTACTACTGGCCAGACCGGCTAGGAAGGGTGGCTGTGTTTAGCCGACTTTGCTCAACTTTGCCCAATGTTGCTCGACTTTGCTCGACATTGCCTGACGTTGCCCGATGTTGCACTAGTTAGCACGGTGTGCAGCTACGCGCAAACATGTTTTGTTTGCACTAGTTTGCGTGATGCGCATCTCCGCGCAAAGCCATTGTGCTAGTTAAAGCAGTACTAAGCTATGAGCAATTATACTTAAAAGTGCTTAATACTGGTAAATTTTGCTTAGCAGTGCTTCACATTGCTTAAGATATGTTACTTATGTATTCATCAGTATGCATAACCATTTCACCTTCATATATATATATATATATATATATATATATATATATATATATATATATAAAATATCGTTCACTACTACATAGGCCATTTTAATGCTTTTTACTAAAATTTAACAGATAAATGTCAGGAATTATTTTTATATACAGATTTCCTACAGAAAATATAAAGGGGAGTAGTGGGACTCGAACCAGGAATGCCTCTGCTTTGTGTGAAGGCTCTACCACTGTGCTATTGCTATTTGGCTTAATTTGCATATATGTTTCTTATTATCCTCTTCGATGTCTAAACTGCTAACTGTAGCTAAGCAATGGGCAAACCCTCGCAAACACGCACAAATACGGGCAGCTATATCATGAATAATAAAAAATAAATAAATGTTTTACATTTTCTAATTGTACAGGGGTTTAGAATGTGAGGGAGTGTAGTGTTGGGTATGTACACATTTGAGTGGACTCGCTCATGTCAGTTGACATTTGCCGATTGAGGGATTTGCAGGACCGTGGATTTTTGGACTGCTTGGCAGTCTGACATGCCCCCTGCTCTCGTGCACGCTCCGTGTTAGCCTTAGAGTTGAGTCAGCGCACCCTCATGAATATGCATGGCGCACTGATGTCTTACTCTTAGACTGCAGTTTGCGTGTAAGACTAATTTAGTCTTACACGGAGGATTAGTGAATCCTGGGGATTGTTTATGCATTGCAACACTTTAATACAAAGCTCTTAACTAATGACTGCTAAACAAACAATAACACAAAAAATGTATTTGCCAAATCTGTAACTGTAAACCCTTTATTCAACATATTAACTTAATGGTCATTTCGGATATACCTTTTCAAGACATAGATGTATATGGTTACCTTTTTTTCTAACTGGCCACACCCAAATATGTCTTTCTGAGCACTTTAGCTGTATCAGATGAATTGGAATGTATTTTATCTTTAACCCATAAATCTGCATGTTTCTGTCATAACCATTTTTTTAAATCTGTACATTTGCAAAAATCTTGTCACTGAAGTCTAAAACAGCATATAACTCATGACATGTTCATACTTAGTAGAGCTATTACACTTTGAACTGTTATCTGCTGTAATCTTAAATCCTTTAAATCCTGACAAAACTACATTTGTGTCCTCTAATAAAGATTTATGTGCAACTGAAGTTGATTTGTCAGTAAACAATGAAATATTGTCATTTCTTTTAACCTTAAACAATGACAGATTAATGCTCTGGTTATGTGCCAGACTGCCGCACTCTTTATAGATAGCTATGGAATGCATTGCTATTCTTTCTGTCTTTTGCTCTGAAATGGTAACAATTTTGCTTTGTGCTAAAGTCTGCTTTTTAGTTATACTGGAATTTACTTCATCAAAATCTGCACTCTGATTGATCTTATCCCCCCTCAGTGCAATATTTGCACTTGCTTCTGAAAATAAGAAACTAGGTGAAGTAATATGAACTTGAGACATTGCCTGCATGTTATGTACTTTGATTAATTTGACATTTGTATGTTTAATACTGCAACATAATGCTGTATTTTGAATTACAATTAAATGTGCTGAAGCATTGACACAAGAAATTGTGTCTGAAACCATACTGATAGCCTGCTTCTGTGATTTAACCCTTTTACGTTTAGAAATATTTAACATTCTTGAACTAATACCCTTTAACTTTAAAAGAACATTTTCTGGAACACAATGTTTTAGACTGCTTTACCCAGGTTTTAAATTTAAATCAAAGATTTACTGCTGTCCTAACTGTAGAAGTATTACTTGATATGTTTATACAACAGGTATACAGGTGATTTTACCAATTAATTTAAAGTCTTTTGAGATGTTAACTACAAAGTGCATATAAAGTCTTACATAACTTTATGATCCTGTAAGAATACATCCTGTTGTCTGTAGCTTTTTAACCTTTTACTTGCTTCTTGGCTGTGTGATGTCACACTGGAAACTTGAAAGTTTGTGGAGATTGCTGTTAACTGGATAATTCCCCCTGGATTCAATATTAGCATTAACAGCAGTGTGTCTTGCGTATTCATGAAGGCGTACTGCTGTTAAGGCTAAACAGATCCAAACAGTGAATGAGTGCAGGGGCTTTGTTTAAGTAGTACACAGACATCAAACACACCCCCTGCACTCAGAAAGTGCCATACGGCACTTTTAAAAGTATTTCAGTGTCCACAAACATTGAAATGAAATTAAAATGAGTATTTCAATGTCTGCAGACACTGAAATAGCTAGGGGAGCAAGAGACAATGGAGGGGGTGTGTGACAGGTTCTGTCACACACCTCATGCATTGTAAAAGCGTTGTACAGCACTTTGCAAGTGCTGTCATTGTCCCAGGACACTGACAGCTAATAAATTAGCTATGTCAGTGTTTGAAGACACTGAAATAGCTAGCAGATCATTAAGGAAATGCAGGGGGTGTGTGACAGGTTCTGTCACATACCCACTGCATTGTAAAAGTGCCATATGGCCATAGCCATCAACTGTACAGGTGTCTGCAGAATGGCCATATGCCTGCCTCACATATGTTTGACCCTCCTAGAGCAATAAAGCAGTACAAAGCCATAAATAATAGGGAGACAAAAAGCCACAAAAATAGGGGAATGTCTTAAATATTGCACTGACAAACTTGAAAGCTGATAGAATAAAAGGTTTGCAGTAGCACAGACTTCCTGCCGGGTAAGAAGATTGAAACAGAAATTTCTGGCATGTGAAAACACCGTACAGCTATAGACATTAACTGTACAGCTGTCTGCAGAATGCCCAGATGTCTTTCCCATATACTCCTCACCCTCTTAGAGCAATAAAGCAGTACAAAGCCATAAATAATGGGTGTACAAAGGCACATAAATAGGGACATGTTTTACAAAGTGCACTGACAAACCCAAAAGCTGACAAAATAAAAGGTTTGCAGTAGCACGGACTTCCTACAGGGTATGAAGACTGAAACAGAAATGTCTACCATGTGAAAGTGTTGTATGGGCAAAGCAGTCAACTGTATGGATGTCTGCAGAATGTTCAGATGCCTGCCTCACATGCTCATCAACCTCCTAGAGTAACAAAGCTGAACAAGGACATAAATAGTAAAAAAAACATTTTTCCCATACTAAGAAATGTTTAAGTGTAGCTGACCGTGTGTGTGTGTGTGTGTGTGTGTGTGTGTGTGTGTGTGTGTGTGTGTGTGTGTGTGTGTGTGTGTCATGGCCTTCTGCCCAGCATTGCTGAAACACCCTACAGAAGATAAATAAAAATATACAGCTAAAATTCCCACACGGAGATAGTGTAGTGGTTAGAGTCCTGGCTTTACATGCAAGCATTCATGGTTCGAGTATAAGACAAGCAATTTATTTTTACATGGGAAAACAATGCTAAAATCATTATTTTCATCATAAAGCATTTAATAATTGATTTTTGTCAACCAGGGTAGTCTACCTGGTATAAAATGGAAGTGTGAGTGCATATAACATGTGAAACCACCCATATATACACAAGTGTCCTATACAGTATAGTCACACCCCTTGCTAATGTAATGAAAGCACATAGAGGGATATCATGTAAAGTAAAACATATACACTTATTAAATTAAGTCATTATTCTGATAATTTTTAAAAAAAAAATGAAAAGTGAACAATGAGTAGCAATGTTCAGCTATGCTTTCCAGGTTTAAGCATCACCTAGATGTGAATGCTAAGCAACAGGCAGCGCAGCTAAGCAGATTTGTGCACTGTTAAGCAGTGCTCAGCAATTACCCCTTTAAGCACTGTTCAACTCAGCTTAGTGGATTTGTGCATGCTTAGCGGAGCTTAACATGTTCAAAATGGTCTAAAGATGGCAAAGGGTGGGAGTATCACCTTATTTAAATGGCGCATGTGGGAATACAGCCAGTATCTGTTATGGTTCATCTGTGCAGGTATTATGGCTGGTGTAGGTGAAGGTGCCAGCTTTCAGTAGCAGCTCTGCAGCATTCAGGAGTCCAGGATGATAGTTGGACTCCTTGTAGAAAACCATGAAGAGAGACTGTTGCAGGGCCAGCACCAGGGCTCACAATACAAAGCGGAGGCCTGGGACTTTCTCACACATTATCTCACAAGTGCTACTGCCATCCCTCGGACTGATGAGCAGGTACGGCACCAGTATGCTGACCTAAAGTGGAGGAAGGGGGTACTCTTGGCTCAGTGGATCCAAGATGCATGGGCACGGAACGCTCCAGTAGTAAGTATCACTATCAAGTAGTTTGTAGCAAATACTAGCCTGAGAATGTGATAGACAGGTATGAATAATGTTTGTTTTTCTCCCCTACAGCTGCAGCAGAGAGGGTTAGTAACATAGAAGCCCATGCCAACAGACTGCTGAGGCTGTGCTGACAGGCTGGTGATTGCAAATTGATTTTGCAGTATATTGTGCAAATAGCCAAGAAAGAGTACATTGCTGACTGCTAGTAGGTATACTGTTACTGTATGAACTGAATAAAGAAAAATGTTTGACCGACTACTATTGATGTGTAATAAAGATCCCTACAAAAAACTGTTGTGTTTATTCTGGTATGCTGTTGTAGACATATAAAATGTATACAGGTTCTTCAATGCAAATATGGCTATGACAGCATACATTAACTGAGGTTGTTCTGTGAACCATTTGTTAAGAAAAACTGTAGATGGTGGAGCTATAAAACAAGATATAACTGAAATGTGAAATATATACTGCACTAAGCTCTGAACCCTGAATAGTAATGTGCAATGTTTCAAAGTGTGTTCCATCCAGCATTGCCTTGTGTTAACCTTTGCTTTCCAGATTGTAGTAATCCAAAAGATTAATGCCCAGTACAATAACTATCTGTCATGCATGCATCATGGGATTATAAGTTCAGACTGCCTAACCAAGAGAATATTACACAGAAACCAGTGAAACAAAAGACAGCAGTTTCCCGGTAGCTCAGTGTGATGAGAAATAGCTTTGTTGTTAATTTTGCATACCCAGACATGGTTCAAATCCAGGGAGTGATACTAAGATGTGTGCATATCTACACACAAGGAATGATGAATAAATGTAAAAACAGTCAGGTAGTGTTAATGGGTCTATATTATAACATCAAAGTTTTAAAACTTTGAATGTTCTAATATCGACCCCTATTCAGTGAACGCTGAAAATAGTGAAGCTGCAGAACACCAAATTTCTTCCTAGGGAAGGAATTTGGTTGGCCTTTTCTCTGGCTTCACTTTTTCAGCACTGCGGTGGAAAGTTATGGGTTGGATCAGGTAAGTGTGCGATTGTGTGGACGTGAGGGTTAGGGCATGGGTTAGGTGAGTTAGGGTAAGGGCGTGGGTCAGGTAAGTGTGTGATTGTGTGGACTTGAGGGTTAGGGTGGGGGAGTTGAGTTAGGGTTATGGCATGGGTGAGGTGAGTGTGCAATAGTGACGGACCTTAGGGTTAGGGTTTGGGTTAAGGTAAGCGGATAGATAGTAGTGTTTGTACAGTTTAGTGTAGGGTTAGATGCATAATTTTGTGCATGTGTGTGGATTCCTGTTCGTTTGGTGTGCTTGTGTTGTGTGTATGTGTGTTGGAACAGCGAATTTTTTTCCCTGGGAAAAACATTGCTGTTCTGCATGTTTGGTATTGTCGGTGTTCGCTGAATAGGTTTCATAGGTTCATAGGTTGGTACTAGGCTATCGGCCCTAGGGCCTATGCAAGCCTAGCCATAACAATTCCCCTGGATATTTCTTCCCACAATATTTAGTTCTCTGGGCCCCTGTCTAGCAGGGTGACTGACATGATCCCCGGGGTGAATTTCCTATCTCCCATCCAATCATCAATGTTCCTTTTGAAGAGGAAATCCTACCAAAAACGGACCAGCACAATGGTACTCCGGCTAAAAGACATTTATTGATGAAAATTATTATTAAGGCAAACCGGTTTCGGCTTTACTAAGCCTTCTTCAGTGCTAAACCATAGATAGTCAACTGTTAAGCAGCCCCTACATCCTGGTATTATATAAAGAAATATTTAAAGGCATATTGCTCATAAATAAATTAATTGAATATATATACACATATCATATAACAACTCTATTATATTTGTTTATATTATAAATCATTATAAATGATATTATAAAAAATGACATGTGTACACATAATTAGATGAATATATCAACAATACGCATAAGAGGGCAGGCTAACATGCTATTCCATTTCATTTAGTCCAGGTTTTAAAAAAGCTCCTAACCTGGTAATCCATATAGATTCCATTTTGTTAAGTTTGTCATGCCAGCCTGCTTTAAAGTTTCTATGCAATTGAATCTTTTCTATGATGACGAATTTAACATGTGCAGTGGGATGGGTGATGGTGTGTTTGTATAAGGCATTAGACAAACAATGGTTTCTGATGGCACTAAGGTGTTCACTGATCCTCAGTTTAAATGGTCTGGACGTCTGACTGACATAAAAAGAGGAACAGGTGCATGTGGCTAGATATATGACCCAATCTGAACTACAATTTCCAAAAATATTAATCTGGTATATCTGAGATGTGTTTTTACTTGAAAATTCCTTAGTTTTAAGAATATGCTCACAAGCGCTGCAATGGCCACAAGGGAAACATCCCACCAAAGGGTCACCAAACAAAGTGGTTTGAACTGTTGTGGCTGGTGTATATCTTTTGTAGTGAGTAAAACGAGATTGTATAGTGCGACCCCTGCAATATGAAAAGGCACATTTGTCTGGTAGAATGTCATTAAGTAGATCATGAGCCTTTAAAATGTCCCAATGTCTGTTAATAATCTCCCTAAATCCAGATGTATTGTTACCAAATGTGGTTACAAATCTGATCGGCTGGGCAGAATTAGATGTGTCATCAATCCTAGAATGTTGGTATTGTAATAGAGTGGAAAGCGCCATCTCACTGGTCTGGTCAATAGTTTTGGAAATATGATGTCTGGAATATCCACGACTAACAAGCCTATTGGACAGATCTTGTAAGCTAGCTTGATGGTGCTCCTCTGATGAACATATGCGTTTCATGCGTAGAAATTGGGATTTGGGAATATTTTGGATGATGTGGCGTGGATGAAAACTGGATGCATGTAACAGCGTATTATATTGGGGGAACTTCCTATGTACCCATGTAGCCAGTGTATGGTCTTCCTGTCTAGGAATTACTACATCCAGAAAAACAATCTCATGATATTGTATGTTGAGAGTAAATTGTATGTCCCAAGGGTTGTTGTTAAGATACCTAACAAATTCAGACACTTGAGCCTTATCCCCACGCCACACCATCCAACAATCATCTAGATATCTTCTCCAGATATCCAAATTGTTGATGTACAAATTATGATGAACATCATATATGTATGATTGTTCAAAAAATCCCATAAATAAGTCAGCATATATGGGGGCAAAATAAGCCCCCATTGCCGTGCCTCTGATCTGCCAATAGGCTTGCCCATCAAAGTAAAAAACATTTTTACACAACACATACTCAGTAAGTGTAATAAGAAAATTATTGAAACCAGTGGAATATATTTCTGACTTGTCCAACCAATATGAGATTGCAGCTATACCAGCGTCATGGGGGATACTCGTGTAAAGAGATGAAACATCTAATGTACATAACCACCAATCCGCTTCCAATTGTGAATCCTGAATGATGTTTAAAAATTCAGTAGTGTCTTGTATCCTTGATCTAACATAAGGCAATAATGGTTTTAAATAATATGTCAGGAAAGCAGATAGTGGTTCAGTTAAAGACCCTCTCCCAGAGACAATAGGTCTGCCTGGGGGATTGGTAGGATGTTTATGGATTTTTGGAAGAAGGTATAAATATTGGGCCATAGGTTCCACCACTTTAAGTTGTTTACAAACCTGTTTACTAATAATACCTTCTATTGTCGCTAAATCCAAAAAGGAATCTATATGTACTTTAAAATTAGGTGTCGGATCAACAACCATCCTAATGTAAAATCGAGCATCGGACAATTGTCTGAGAGCCTCAACTTTATATTTACTGTGATCCATGACCACAATACCACCCCCCTTGTCAGCTGGAGTAATAACAATATCATGATTTAGTTGAAGTTCTGTTAGTGCTAATCTTTCTGCCTGGCTAAGGTTATGTGTAGTAGGTTGGTATCAAGTTGAAAAATGTAAATCTTTGATGACACATTCCTTAAAAATGGCAACATGTTTGTCCATAGGTGGTATGATTTGCCAAATTTTAAACCAGTAGGTCTTTGAGAGGAGTCATGATCTGCAAAAAATATTTTAAGATTAACTAATCTACAAAAATCATTGACATCCTTCAACAGACTATGTTCAGAAACAAATGAGGTGGGGACAAAATTGAGACCTTTATTTAATACTTTATTGTGTGCAGATGATAATTCAAAAGATGAAATATTGTGTGCATTATTCACTGTTTCACAATGTTCTGTAGTAAAAGATGTAAACTGGATGTTCCTGTTTCTATGCTTTCTGCCCCCCTGCGTATCTTACGTCTAAAGGGTCTGACTGTTTTCTCTTAGCAGCTGGAGACACCTGGTGTGAGGGAACATCATAATCTGTGGCGGAGGAAGTTTCGTCTTCCGACGTACCACTGATGGTGGACTCTGTCTTTCTCAATATTGATCTAGGCCTTTTTCTGCCATAATTCTTTTTGCTGCCTGTATCTGTAAACCTGACATTCTTAGATGTAACAAATGGTTTGCCCTTGTCGTAATCCGACAATTCCCTCTGAAATTTGTGTGTTTTTCTCTTAATCAATTGTTGTTCTAAATTGGCCAAATCATTGGCCAAGTTAGTAATATAATCTTTAAAAAATTCTTCTGTTTCAAAATTCTGAGCCTCAAGACAGACTTTGTGAATATCAACTACTTGTGATTCAATAGTCCGTTCATAATAACCAATCAGGGTGTTAACAAATAGCATCCAATCATCAAGGGTCCTTTTGAAGAGGGCCAATGAGGCGCTCTGCTTGACATGCATGGGCAGTCTATTCCAGAGTATGGGGAGTCTCTGGGTCAGGAACCGATCCCTCCAGCATGTTTTGTTCATTGTGATGACAAGGTTTAGATCCGTGGAGCATGTGGCTCTGAGGGATTGGGATTTCTTTAAGTAGAGCATGTCCAACAGCTCAGGGTTTGACATGGCCTTGTATGTTAAGCAGAGATCACCTCTGAGTAGACGATATGCCACAGAGTATAGCTGGAGTTTTTTAGACGGTCAGCATATGGCATCTGCTTTAGGCCTGTGATTCTTTTAGTGAGGTATTTCTGTGGCCTTTCCAGCTGTTGCAGATGTCTTGTGAGGTACATACCAAACGGGGCATTATACTCTATAATGGGTCTAATGAGGGATGAGTACAATGGGACAATGACCTCCTTTTTTCTGGATGAAAAGCCCTTAGTGATGAGGTGTGCCACATAGAAGGATTTCCTGACTGTTGTGGTGATGTGGTTATCGAAAGTGAGGCCACTGTCCACCTGTGTCCCTAAGTCTCTCATTACACTTTCGATGTTTAGCGCCCTGCCACCTATGTGGTAATTCATGGGTACATGTTTTTTTCCAAAGGGTATAACTATACATTTCTTGGCATTAAGATTGAGCCCATGGCTCTGGCACCCAGCATCTGTTTCTGTAAGGCCTTTTTGTAGAATATCCACATCATTTGGGGATTCAATAATGGCTCCCAGTTTGCAGTCATCTGCAAACGTTGATAGCCAGAGTCCCTTAGGGTTGGCCTGTACTTCAGAGAAGTAGATGCCAAACAAGAGTGGTCCCAGGACTGAACCTTGAGGTACTCCACTTGTCACTTGTCTGGAGCTGAATTTGGAGTTGGCTACTTTTACAGTCTGGGTTCTGTCAGTAGGCCAGTTGGCAACCCATCGAGTGACGTAGAGATTTATGCCCAGCTTAGTAAGTTTATCTATGATTCCAGAATGGGGGATGGTGTCAAAGGCCTTGGCGAGGTCCAGATAGGCTGTGTGGACCACCTTACCCTCGATATTATAACATTTGAAGTTTTAAAACTTCGATGTTCTAATATAGACCCAGTGTTAACAGATATGTTTTCCACAGGTAAGAAAATGTTGGTAGCAGCTGTATGAAGGGTATACTAATAAACTGTATACAGCTGTTCATCTCTCCCACCACATGCCTGCAAATGACAGCAGGATATGTGCATACAACATGCACTCTTCCCAATACATGTCTCCAAGTGTCACACTGTCACGACTGGTGGTCACTGCTGCCAACATCCCTGTACACAGTAAACCAGTTGAAATATGCCAGTAGCACACTTACATAACAGCGGCTCAGGGTACCCCTCCTGTGCCAGATATGTAACCCTGACATGTACAAGTCCCCTCTAGTCATGTACCCAGAATTGTCACATTTTGCCCCATGCCATTCCAGGATGACAGTCTAATAGATATGTTTATGCTACAGAAGCTATGGGCCATAGGCAGATGTAAAGTGAGGGCAGGCTCATAGAGTTTTGAGCATTACTGTTGTGGGAAATAGATGCATAAACAGTTGTTAAAGGGCTTTTTGTCTCTCCCCCCACCACTCATCTGGATCAATGCTATAATTCATATACTATGGGTAAGTTGTTCTCCAAACCTAAGGTTGGGACTTGTGTTCTATTATTGTTCATATATTTGACTGGTTGCCTGTTAGCATACCTTGTTCAAATGCCATTGTTGGTGGCCTGTTGCCGTCAATGTTACTGGCATGCTGTTATGATGCATGCTGTTGTTCCATTTATGCATGTGTTCATTTTGTTATGCAACTGTTTCAAATCTGTTTTATGGGATTAATTGGAACACCCACACATGCTGTTATAACTAATCTTGAAATGTGTTGTTCATGACTGACCAACATATTTTTAAAACCTCAAAACCATAGCACATTTGGGAAGGCAGATGCTGGCGGATCCACCTGTCCCACCAAATTTGGCCGTGGCACCAGGCCCCGGCACGTCTGGGACCCAACCCGGGACTTCCTCGTCCATTGGTCATTACCACTTTTGGGTGGAACTGACTCAGGGAACGGGGCCCGACCCCCCTGGAGAAGGCATGGACAGGAGCCTGTCACTTGCAGTCAGTTTGGGGGTTTGGTGTACAGAGCCATCTGAGCAGAGTTGGGCGAGCAGCTGTGCCAGATTGAGGGCCACCTGGTGCACCTCGAGAGGCAGGCCACCCCTCCTGTCCAGCCCCCAGCACAGCTACCTTTGGGGCCAGAAAAGAGCAGTGGTGACTGCCCATGGGTGGGGACCTCAGTCCGACTGTATCCATTTTGGGGTTCATGGGCTTCAGATTCCCAACCACCCTCACTATCAAAGGAGCTGACCCCCTCATGTGTCATATACTGCCCCTGTCTGCTATCTTGTCTGTGTGCAAATGCAACCTATCCAACCCACCTTACCTCCTCAAACATACTTACAGCCCTTCCCCAACATAACACTCTCACCAAACAAAAAAAAAAAAAAAAAAAGGGCATCTGTCCAGCAAACAAAAACAAATTGCCCCATACATAGCTCTACATTTCACCCCCATGTACAGTGAAACTAATCAATCAACCCACAGATTATGCTACTAATATCTGTTGCCAGCACCCCTCCCTGTGGGGTGTGAGGCTTTAAATTCCAAATTCGGCACATTATTCACAGCTGTTGCTGCTGAAGAAATGTAGAGCTATGGCCCTTTCCTACATCCATTGTCCACTTCCCTAGCTGCTTTTCATAATGTTTTAACCTTTCTTGCCCCCATTTCACCACTTTCCTATCACCCTATTTTATTTTCTTTAAAAAAAATTAGTGTGGGTATAAGTGGGAGTAAGCGGTGCTTTGAAGTTAGCAGGGCTTAACCGTCTGTTAGCATCGCATAGCTCTGCGCAAAACTGAGCAAACCCGCTTGCAACTGCTTAAAAGTGCCTTAATCACTCTGTCTCCATCAGCCCTTGTTCTGCCCAGCCACAAAATAATCAGCCCTACCAAGTCTTAAACCCAGGATGCTGTGCACTGCAATCACAGCAACATACCACTACACCATCTGAGCTGTAGGAATCTGTTATGCTTTTACAAACATATCATTCATTCTGGTCATTTAACATTAATGAAAAAAGTAATAATTTCCAAGTCTGAAACCCAGGACCCTGTGCACAACAATCACAGCAACAGCCTCTACACCATCTGAGTTGGAGGAATTTGCAATATTTTTACAAACATATGTACAACAGTCATTCAACATACGGGGGAATTATAGTATATCCATAGTACTGTTTTATATATATATGTATGTATATATATATATATATATATATATATATATATATGTGTGTGTGTATACTGTATGTATATATAGATAACCAACCTGTTAATGCAAGACATCTGCAAAAAGCCCAACAAAGTGGGGAGATAAAGGGCAAACAATAGTGACATCTTTGAAATATGGCTGTCATATGTGTAGAAGTCTGCTAGAGTGGCATGGTTTGCTTTAACATACAATGTCAGATAGATCCAGGTCTGAAACACAAATGAATGTCATTATTTACTGATGTCAATGCTCACATCATCCCAGTGATTTCTCAGAAACCCACAACTGTTATGGGCAACAGACCAAACATATAAGCCACGCATCTGGACAGTGTTTAGACATCTGGACAGTGGAGAGATATGGCCTCAGTCATGTAACAGAATGGAAAAACCCATGATAGCAGCCAACCATGTCATCCAGCACCTTCTGAACCACAGTAAGACCAACATGACACTACCCCAAATCAGCTTTGGGAAATTACCCATGTATATCTAAATATATCATGCACTACAGGGATGGAACTGTAGGGAAAAGCAGATAGCAGTGCAACAATGTCCACACACAACCATTTGCACCACAGTCACAGCAACATACCAGTACCCCCAAATAAATTCTAGAGTAAAACGACTGTTTGAACAAATATATCCTGATTGCCAGCCACACACTACACTGACATATACTGGCCCAACTCACAGTGTACTGGGAATCCTGAGGTGTTACAGGATTTTTTCAGTCTGCCACTACAAGCATACACACCTGACAGACCACCAGCAGCTGTAGCAGCATGCACAGTCAGATAGAAAAAGGATCTATGACACTCACATCTGCTATTCTCTTTACACAACCCAACAAACATCTGCACACAACACTGCTACACAATCTTGGCAGTCTGTTCACAATGGCCAGACATACATAACTCTCATATGTACAGATTTCCACAGAATGTCCAGGGTATGAGACCATATTCATGGACACTGCCGCATACCAATTTTAGGAGTCTGATAAGTCAATGGGATAATACCTGGAGTACAGTCACTAAATAATGATATCACATACCTATGAACCTCTTATGGCAAGACATCTGGACAAAGCATGACATACTTGGGGGACAGGAGGCTGGAAAGTGGGACATATCTAACTTAATGGTGTAACAAACCGAAACAGTTACTGGTGTCACAGGCTTTGTTGTAACATAATATCCCTGAAGGATATGATGCCTGAAACCCCAATGGATGTCAGTGGTTATTGACTACAATCCTCACATTATCCAACTGATTTCACAAAAACAGACATTGTCTGAGGAACACACCAAACATAACAGGCAAACCTATGAGCAGTATGTGGACATCAGGACTGTTGAGAGGTATGTCAGAGACATATCATTGTCAGATGTCAAGTCATACAGAAAATGCATGCCCAAACAAACCCTGTTAATGTAGCAACCCTCTATGAGTATAACTGCACTACTGACTTACAATCTTTACCCAATTTTGAAGATTTGTCCCCCATGTTGTTGGGCTGTCTCCACATGTCCCATCCTGAGAGGCATTCCCACCTCTTGTCTGTGAAGCTGTAGCCCCCACACCTCCATAATGTTCTCCACACAGGCAAGGAAAAGGGGCAAGGTCCACATGAAGGATGTAATTATAGCACTGTGCTGCTATGGCATTGGCAAATTAAAGACAATTTAGCTGCAAGTAGCAAGTGGGAGGCACCACTTGGTGCACAGGCCATCACTTGCTCATGAGCAGTGCCTACAAAAGGCAAGCTGCTGCCTATGCAATGCAGTTCTCAACCCATCTACACAAAGACAGACTGCTACTACACAAACCTAACCATTTGAATTGTTGTGAGGAAACTCTTGAGCACTATAACAGGTATATCAGTCATTTAGACTTGCAATGGAATGTAAAATGGGGGATGCAATGATGAAAATGGGACAATAAACATTAGGTTAAACAAGACCTGCTGGACTCACGTGCTGCTGTCCAGCACCTATGGCCATTTCCGCTTGCCCTGTTTGCATTGATATGGAGCATATCTCTGGCCCCTGAGTCACCTCAGCAAAAGTCAGCTCATGTATGACTACTACTGGAGTGTCAGTTGTCCAATACTGAGAGTATCACTGCTAGGCCAGCTACCTGGGATGTTGTAAGTATTCATACATCACCTGTGAATGCTACACTGATATATATGCTTGCCTTACAACTCTGAGATGTATATAGAGTATGTGCATACTACACAACAGGTGCAGATGTATGTGTTGAACTGTATGTGATATACTGAGCCCATACCTGACAACTGTCCAGAGTTTTGCAGACTGATGATATGTCTGCCTCATATTTGTAGTCAATGCATCAGACAGTTGTTTGTTGTCTGGCACATCACTGGCAACCCATTAAAGACTAAAGTCATAACATATTAGCATACATTTGATTGTCAGATGTCAAATCCTGCAGAGTAGACCTGTGAATGTGACACTGTTTTTGCTGGCAACTAAGTGTCTTTCAGTTAGATTCATAAAGTGACATTATTTACTGGCCTTTGCACAGCAATGATGGATGCATTTGTGCAGATGGCTTGCTCTAACAGAAGCTAGCTGTCTTGCCATGAAACCCATGTCAATGCAAGTATACCTTGGCCAGTACGATGCTGACATTTGTGAAGTCACTGACACCTGCTTTGTAGCTGGTAGAGATGGGCAAAGGCTGCCAGCCTAGTCAAATAGAATTTGGTACATAATTCTATCATTTGTAAATATAAATGTTGAAATACAGGCTTGTTTTCTTAAATGAAAGAATATGTTGTGAAATGTTGAACTTAAAACAATGTAGCAACATTGCCCTCTGCTGTAAATTAAGCTAAGTCAAGCATTTCTTATCTGTCCTTTGAAGTTTAAATTATTTCATGTGTGTCCCTTTGAAGTTAGAATTTGGAGTCCATGAGTCTGGAGTGAAGCATCCTGCCTATTGTTTTAACTTAAGGAATAATTACTAGAGTTTACATATGGAATGTCTTTTATTGATGTAGTTTCCTGCAGGTGCAAAATAACAATTATGTAGTTTTTGTAAACCTGGGAACACCAGGAAAGTGTAAAAATTATGTAATGGGAATCAGGACTGAATATAGCAATTTAAACAGAGAGAATGAGAAGGCATAAAGCATTTTTGTCTAGAACATCCAACTCACAGCACTGTCTTGTTCATATGTAAGTTATCTTAGACTTGTGTTTTCTTTTAGAAATAGCTAGGAACTAGAAATATTAGACTAAGTGTTTTTCTGTGATGTAAGAACTGTACTATTAATTTATTTTAAGTATTTCTGTGTGGTCTCTGAACTATTGACTAGCACTGTGTAGTGAGAATTATTGTCCTGTGTTTTTATTATTTATTATTAGCTAAGTTAAAACCTTTTAACTGTGGCTGTTTTGTGTAGAGATAATTTAAGCTCTAGAGTACATTACATATTTATAGAGTTTACTGTCCAAGCCACTCTGTTTTGTCACACTTACCAATTGGATAATAATATTGCACAGTAATAATTGGACAGCATTTTAAGGGCCTTTGAGTAGCTGATAAGTATTAGCTGGTGATGACTGTGATTTCTACTGTATTGTCTGGGTAAAAGGGGCACAGCTGGAGAACCTGTGCCAGCCTTCCTCAGAAGTGTCTGTGTGGTTGTATAAACTCTTATCTCAAAGTGTGTGTGTGTCAACTATTAGGGCAGGGACATGAAGCTTTGTTTGGACAGAGAAGGTGCTGGAGATTTTAGCTTGCCCAGCTGGCTGAGATCTGGACACTATAGCTGTGCCAGTGGAGAGTCTTATTGGGGACCTGGAGACCAAGGGAGTGACCAGCCTTGGACTGACTGTGATCTCTGTGTGTTCTTAAGGGAAATTGCACTTTTCTGTGTGTATTGGTTATCCTTTCCTCACATATGAGACACCCTGTCTGGTGTTAGTGGTGAGGATTGAGGCTCCTTGATTGCTGGGCCAGGGCATGGGCGTCACATATTAATTGTTTGGCACCAATGGGATATCCACATAACATATTAATTAGTTGGAAAATACTAATTAGCTTGTAGTGGTGTGGGTAGAGTGACTTCTGTAGCTTGTGTACAGTGTGCTTTGAAGGTGTTTTTATACTCAAAAACAGCCATGCAGTGAATACTCAGAGTTCAGATCACAATTGTTTTATTTCTTTTGTTAGCTTAGTTAGTCAGGGTGAGCAGGCAGTTTGTCAGCAGAGGAGTATGGAAAGCTGACAAGGAGCCAGCTGGCGGAGATGCGCCAAGATAGGGGACTGGTGCATAGAAACCTGACTAAAGCAGACCTGATTGCAGCCTTGGTTAGAGCTGCATCAGAAAACAGCAACCAGGAGGACAATCAGACTGGCAGTGGAGATATAATACCATCGGAGAATGGAAAGCTCAACCTCTATGCAGTGGACTTAAAAATCCAGTTGGAGCTAAAGAGACTTGAGTTGAAAGCCAGGCGTGTGGAATTTGAAGCAGCTGACAGACTGAGGTGTCTAGAGAGTGAGGAGACTGAGAAACTGCTATGCGTAGAAGCTGAGGAAAAAGAGAAGCAGAGGCAGCAAGAGAAGAAGATGCTGATTCTTCACCAGAGTCATGGAGGTAATGGGGAAGGGAGTAACTGGACCTCAAAAGTACAAAAGGTCAGTAAATTTCTTCCACAATTTAAAGAGGGGGATAGTTTTGATAGTTTCATTCATATTTTTGAAAGGGTATGTAAATAATATGAAGTTGATGAAGGGCTCTGGGTATGGTTCCTGACCCTCTTACTCCATGGTAAATCTGTAACTGTATTATCTAAAGTGTCTGACATTGCATGTTTTAATTATACTGTTGTAGAAAACTGTCTATTAGAGTTTTTTTAAGCTAACACCTGAAACATATAGGAAAAAGTTTTGTGATCATAGATGCAAGGCAGATGAAAGTGTGTGTGAAAATGTTGCTGAACTGAACACTTATTTCCATAGGTGGGTGAGTGGATGTCAGGTCACCACTTTTGAAGGGCTAGCAGACCTTTTGTTAATGAAACAAGCCCTTAGCACTTTGCCTGAGGACATGAGGATCTGGTTAGCTGATAGACAACGTGCTACTTCAGATGAGTTGGGGGAAGAAGGAGACCTATACCTGGCAAGCAGGGTAGCCCTGCACAGGAAGGGAAACCCCCAGTACTGCTCATGCGTCTAAAGGAACCCATGGTGGGCAGCACAGACTAAAACAACAGAATCTGCCAGTAGCAGGGGAAGCCACTAGTCCAGGTACACGTCCAGGAGCTAGGGTTAAATGTTTTCAGTGCAACCAATGGGGCCATGTGGCATACAGGTGTCCACAGAGGCAAGGTGTGGAACAAACATTGAGGTAGCCAGTAAGTGGGAAAGACAAAATGCCAATAGAAGGTTGTCTTGAGACAACAGGGGTACTAAACTACTATCCTGCAGATGCCCTGAGAGGGAAGGATTTGGATGAGGCAGTACCATGTGCTTATGCAGTTACACACAGTCAGGCTAGGAGACAAGCATGTGGGTCTGGTAGCCGGAGGGAGACCCAGACAGACTGCATACTTGCAGCCAGGACTGGTGAGGTGGTTACTTCAGGGAGGGAGCTACTCTGTAGCAGTGAGACTGAATGTGAGTCACAGCTGCTTGTGGGTACTGATGTTCCCTTCGACAGAGTGACTGAAAAGGTAGAGGTGAGTGGTAGTACCGAGGCTGACAGTGAGGCACCACTGTCAGAGGATGCCAGTCTTCCTGTGGAAGGGGAGCTGGGAAGGGTTACAAGGAGAGAGTTGAGACAGGCTTAGCTCTCAGACCCTACATTGCAAGGCCTGATGCAGGTAGATAGGGAGGCACCTGATTCTCAAGGAAATGGGGGATCTGTATACTGGGACAAAGGATTACTATAAGGAGAGTGGACCACTGAGGGAGGGCTAGAAGGTGAGAGAGTACAGCAGTTGGTAGTGCCTAGAGCCTACCATCTGGTGCTTCTAGCCATAGCCCATGATATTCCCTTTGCAGGTCATATGGGTATAAAACGTACAAAGAGGCATATCATGCAGAACTTCTATTGGCCTGGAATTTCCAGAGATGTAACAGGGTACTGCAGGAGCTGTGAGCAGTGCCAAAAGGTAGGCAAGGCAGAAGACAAGGTGAGAGCTCCTTTTATGCCTTTGCCTGTGATTGAGGAGCAATTTCAGAGGATTGCTATGGATATTGTGGGTCCTCTGAATACCCCAGGTTCCACAGGGAAAAGTATATCCTAGTGGTAGTGGATTATGCTACATGATACCCTGAGGCAGTGGCTCTTTCCTCCATTGAGGCAGAGAAGGTGGCAAATGCTTTGTTAGAGATTTTCAGCAGGGTAGGTTTCTCAAAAGAAATACTGACTGACAGAGGTGCCAGTTTCCTGTCAGACCTGCTGGCTTGTCTGTGGATGTCCTGTGGGTTGAAGCACATGAAGACCACACCCTACCATCTCTAGACTAAGAGTCTTGTTGAGAGGTTAAACTCTACAATCAAGTCCATGCTGCAGGAATTTGCAGATCAGTTTAAGATGGAGTGGGACAAATATTTGCCCCATCTGTTGTCTGTTTACAGAGAGATTTCCCAGGAATCCATAGGTTTTTCACCCTTTGAGTTGCTGTATGGGCATAGGGTGAGGGGACCTCTAGATTTAAGTCGAGATGAGTGGGAAGGTGACTGCAAGTCTCACAAGGCATCTGTTTTGGTATATGTCCTAAACCTCAGGACAAGGCTTAGTGAACTCAAGGGTTTGGCCCAGGAGAACCTGGCAGAAGCCCAACAACAGAAAAAAGGTATGGTATGACAGGAATGCTGGAGCTAGAGAGTATGCTGTGGGGCAGCAGGTAATGGTTCTCATTCCTGTCAGACACAACAAGCTGCAAGCAGCATGGGAGGGTCCCTACAAGGTGGTAAGAAAGGTAAGTGATGTTAAGTACATGGTGGAAGGAACTGCTAGGCAGAAGGCAGGGACACAATTTGCACCAATGTTAACATGATGAAACCTTACCATGATAGGGAAGCCTTTGTGCTGAGCATTTGCAGTGGATTGCAGGAGGAATCTGAGGGAGATCTGGGGACTGATCTCCTCAGTGAGGCTCAGGCTGACACCTCAGTGGAAGGGGTAGCAATGTCCCAGCAGCTATCTCCTACTCAGGTTCGAGAAATCCAAGCAGTTTTGCAGGAATTTGGGGCCATGTTCACTGGGAAACCAGAGTGCACCCACCTGGGGCAGCACTAGGTGGATACAGGACCCCAAAAGCCTATTAGGCAGGACCTTTATAGAGTGCCTGAGAGATTCAAACAAACTCTGAGGGAGGAGGTACAAGAGACAGTGGAATTAGGGGTGATTCAAGAGTCCAACAGTCCTTGAGCTTCCCAAGTGGTGCTGGTGCCAAAGAAGGATGGCACCACCAGGTTCTGTGTAGACTACAGGAAATTAAATAGTCACACAGAGTCAGATGCTTACCCCATGCCTAGGAAAGATGAGGCCCTAGAGCAGCTGGGTGGGGCTAAGTATCTTACAACCATTGATCTTACCAAGGATTACTGACAGGTGCCCTTGACACCAGGTGCTAGAGAGGAGTCAGCCTTTGTGACTCGTTTTGACTTGTATGAGTTCGCAAAGATGCCTTTGGAATGAAGAATGCCCCAGTGAATTTCCAGAGGCTGGTAGATCATATCCTAGCAGGAGCAGGAGGGTTTGCCCTTGCTTACCTAGATGATATTGCCATCTACAGCCATTCCGGCCAGAACACCTTCAGCATGTCAGGGAGGTGCTGGGAAGACTACAGATGGCAGGGTTGACCATTAAGACTAGCAAATGCCAGATGGGTATGGCAAAGATCTCCTACCTAGGACATAGAGTGGGGAGTGGTGAGGTAAGGTCAGAACCTCCCAAAGTGGAAGCCATTCAAGCATGGTCTGCACCTGTTACAAAAAGCAGATCAGGGCATTTTTATGGGCAGCAGGGTACTACAGAAAGTTTTTCCCCAGTTATAGTACCATAACTTCTCCCTTCACAGACCTGACAAGAGTGAACAGGCCAGATAAGGTAGTGTGGACCCCAGCATGTGAACAGGCATTCCAGACACTTAAAGAAGCTTTGGTAGGACCCCCTGTGTTAGCCAGTCCAGATTACAGCAAATATTTGTTGTGCAGGTGGATGCTTTGAACAATGGGATGGGGGCTGTACTTAGCCAGATTTCTTCAGAGGGGGAAAAGCACCCAGTGGCTTATCTCAGTTGTAGGCTCCAATCCAGGGAGGAATGCTATGCAGCCATAAAAAAAAGAATGTCAAGCCATAGTGTGGGCATTGCAGAAACTTCAGCCTTATCTGTATGGAAGAAAATTCACTGTTATGACAGATCACAAACCCCTAAAATGGTTAAACAGAGCCAGCCAGCAAATTGCCAAGTTGCTAAGATGGAGCCTGGGGTTGCAAGCATATGATATGTCAGTGCAGCACCACAGTGAGAGTAGCAATGCCAATGCAGATGGGCTCTTAAGACAAGGAATGGGGTAAGGTACCTTCAGATAGACCTAACCCTCTCAAGCAGCATTTCTCAAGGGTCACTTGAAAATCTCGCTTGAGTTCTCCCGGGGGGGGGGGGGTGAGACTGGCAGAGATGGGTGAAGGCTGCCAGCCTAGTCAAATAGAATTTGGCACATAATTCTGTCACTTGTAAATATAACTGTTGTAATTCTGGCTTGTTTTCTTAAAAGAAAGAATATGCTGTGAAATGTTGAACTTAAAACAATGTAGCAACATTGCCCTCTGCTGTAAAGAAAAAGTCAAGCATTTCTTATCTGTCCTTTAAAGTTTAAATTATTTCATGTGTGTCCCTTTGAAGTTAGAATTTGGACTCCATGAGTCTGGAGTGAAGCATCCTGCCTATTGTTTTAACTTAAGGAATAATTACTAGAGTTTACTTGTGGAATGTCTTTTATTGATGTAGTTTCCTGCAGGAGCAAAATAACAATTATGTAGGTTTTGTTAGCCTGGGAACACCAGGAAAGTGTAACAATTATGTAACGGGAATCAGGACTGAATATAGCAATTTAAACAGAGAGAATAAGAAGGCATAAAGCATTTTTGTCTTGAACATCCAACTTACAGCACTGTCTTGCTCATATGTAAGTTATCTTAGTCTTGTGTTTTCTTTTAGAAATAGCTATGAACTAAAAATATCAGACTAAGTGTTTTTCTGTGATGTCAGAATTGTACTACTGATTTATTTTAAGTATTTCTGTGTGGTCTCTGAACTATTGACTAGCACTGTGTAGTAAGAAGTATTGTCTTGTGTTTTTATTATTTACTGTTAGATATGTTAAAACCTTTTAACTGTGGCTGTTTTGTGTAGAGATAATTTAAGCTCTAGAGTACATTGCATATTTATAGAATTTTCTGTCCAAGTCACTCCAAATAAGCTTTGACTGTTTAGTCACACTTACCAATTGGATAATAATATTGCACAGTAATAATTGGCCACCATTTTAAGGGCCTTTGAGTAGATGATATGTATTAGCTGGTGGTGGCAGTGATTTCTACCGTATAGTCTGGGTAAAATGGGCACAGCTGGAGAACCTGTGCCAGCCTTCCTCAGAAATGTCTGTGTGGTTGTATAAAATCTTATCTCAAAGTGTGTGTGTGTCAGCTATTTGGGCAGGGACATGAAGCTCTGGTTGGGACCTGTTGGAATCTGTCAGGGTTCAATCATCTACCCTGCTCCTGAGTGACTTCAAATACCCAACCATAGTGTGCATTACCTATGCCACCTGAACATGAATGCACATAGATTCCTTGGCTATGTCAATGGGAATGCAGTATATCAGCCAGTCAACACTACTATGACAGGTGGATATATCCTGTGCCTGGTCCTATTCAACATGAATTGCCACTGTAGCACTCCTACAGTGCCATCCTCTTTGGTAATATCTGACCACATAGCCATAATTGTTCAGGTCACCATCTCCCCTGCCCCCCCCCCCCCGTAGAGTGACAAACAGAATGAAGTGTTCACAAATGACTATATATCCCCTCAGAGCAAGTAGAAGTAGCTGTACAGCCAACACCCCATTTGTTGGAACTAGCAGCAGTGTCCAGGCCCACACAACAATACTATGTGGGCACCTACATAGCAGTATGGACTCAGCAGTACCTGACAGGATATCATCTCCCTCAAGGTAGGGTAAACACCTGTGGTGGACAGCAGCAATACACAAATTCCATAATAGTTGGAAACAATTGCTGGATGGGCCAAGAAGAAACAGATGCCTCATTGGAAGAAATATCACCTTGGTCTGCACAAGCAGATAAGGGCATATGTACCCTAACGCTGTCTTTGAGTGCCAATTGGACACATCCACCAAGGCAAATCACTAGGCCTTCCACACATGTGTCTGCAATTCCAGAGGGAGCACACAAATCTGCTCTGTAGTGGTGGTCAATAACACATATGGCATAGATATAGGCAACCAGCTCCAGAAAAGTGAAGTGTAAACACCACTCCCCTGTCCCCCAGTGGTACACATGTGCATGTACAGCACCTGCCCTCCCCCCCTCATCATCAGGAAGCAGGTCCACAATGCCCTCTCAAAGGCAACACAAAGAGGTTTCCATATGCATGATACCATCCCTGGCTGCATCCCACATGAACACAAGCATGGGATCTCAGATCCATTCCACACTGTAGTCAACTACAGCCTGAGCACCGGTGTCATCCCATCTACACAGAGGACAGCCACGTCATCCCTATACACAAAGGTGGAGCAATCCACCAACCCAGCCAATATTCTGCACATTAGCTTAACTAGCTTGCTCTGCAAGGACATGGAAGACAATAGCAAGGACATTATGAACAGGGACATCAGCAACATCAAAATGCCTGGGCCCACACACCATGGTATTGGCAAAGGAAGATCAGGCCTGTTAAACCTGATAGACCTCTCGGCAGTGGTCAACAAACACAGGGATGAGGAGAAGATGGTGAACAATACCTTCCTTTACCTAGCCCAGTCCTCTCACACTAATCCCCATATGCCTACACAGCTAGACACCAACCTGTAGTTTACCAGATGGGTAGCTAACTGGCCCAATGATAGTACCCACTCAGTCAAAGTACTAGAATCCACCTCTAATAGTAGATTCATCCACAGTGGTGTACCCCAAGGATTGGTCTGGGAGCCTCTGTTGTTTGAGATATAGGTATCTGAGGTACAGGACAAAAGCAGTGGTCTGTGGCTGACCAGGTGTATGAATGCTTGCAACCTGCCCACTGTCTTACATTCCCCTACTGATGTGATCATCTCCCAAGAGGCACTCGCCCAATTACTAACTGGTACAAGAAGCATTACAGCAAACTGAATGCCAGGAGAGGCATCATTCTCCCCACTATGACAGATGTCTTCCACACCAAGTATGACAGTAATAATGTACTGAGCATGGAATCAGGTGTGAGGAAACTTGTGCACTGAGGTTGGTAGCAACCTGACAGCTTCCCCCATGTGGGCACCATTGTACAGAAGGCTGTCTACATGGCCCACCTCACAAATATGGGTTTGTCATAGGTAGGCCATAGGTAGATGTATAGTTAGGGCAGACCTCTAGAATATTGAGCAGTACTGTTGTAAAAATAGAAGCCTATGCAGTTAACAGATCTTTCTTCTCTCCCCCCACCCCTCATCTGCATCAGTAATTATTATTCATATACTATGGGTATGTTTTTCCAAATCTAATGTTGGGACATGTGTTACATTATTGTTCATATAATTAATTGGTTGCATTTTAACATACCTTGTTCAAATAGCATATTTGGTGGTCTGTTGCTGTCATTGTTACTGGCATGCTGTTACACTCCTTACTGTTGTTCTAGTTATGCATGTGTTCTATTTGATATGCAACTGTTTCACATTTGGTGCTTTGGGTTAATTTGAACACCCATGCATACCATTAAAACTAATATTGAAATGTTTTGTTCATGAGTAAACAATATATCTTGGAAAACCTCAACATCATAACATGTTTTGGAAGGCCGATCCCAGTGGATCTACTTGTCCTGCCTATCTGGCTATGGCACCAGGCACCAGCATGTCTGGGACCCTCCCTGGAACTTCATCTTCTGCAGGCCCTGCACCACCTGGGAGCAGGCTCAGAGTTGAGACCATCATCCACTGTCAGTTCTAGGGTATGGTGTGCAGTGTCATTTGCTATGAATTGGGTGGCCAGCAGCACCAGATGTAGGGCTGCCTGGTGCACCTTGAGGAGCAGTCTGCATATCCTGTCCAGCCCCCAGCACATCCACTGTTGGGGCTGTGAAGGTGCAGTTATGACTGCCTGCAGGTGGGGATGTCAGTCCCACCATATCCATATGGGGGGTCATGGGCCTATGATTCCCAACCACCCTCCACATCCAAGGTGTTTGCCCCCACATGTGTCATACAACACCCCTGTCTGCTGTCTAGTCTGTCTTGTCTATTTCCCTACCCAACCAACCTCCCCAGATGTTCCTACAATCCTTCTCCAACATACAACTCTCACCATTCCAAAAAAAAGGGCATCTCTCCTAAAAAAGAATTATCGCCCCATATATAGCTGTCTATTTTGCACAGATGTCCACTGGACACATGTAATCTGGTCAAATTGGCTTGATAACACATTTCTGTTGTCTTCACCCCTCTTTCTGGGTTTTGAGTGTCCAAATTTACCTCCAAATACCATACAAATGCACAGCTGTTGCTGTATAAGAAATGGACAGCTACGGACATTTCCTACACCCGTCCTGCACATCCCTAAATACCTTTCATGTTGTTTTATCCTATGCATGCCCCTTTTTCACCACTTTCCTATAACCCCTTTTTTTTTTCTTTAAAGGAATTAGTGCAGGTGTAAGCAGGAGTTAGTGGGAGTAAGCAAATTTGCGCGATGCTAAGTGAAGCCAAAACAGATTAAGCATGTGTACGGTTAACCGTATGTTGGCATCACTTAGCATTGAGCAAACCTGCCTAAAGCCACTTAAAACTGCTTTAATTGCTCTGTCTCCATCAGCCACTGTTCTGCCTAGCAACAAAATAATTATCCTTGCCAAGTTTCAAACCCAGGACTCTGTACACTATAGTCAGAGCAATGTATCACTACACCATTTGAGGTACAAGAATTTCTTCTGCTTTTTCAAACATACCATTCAGTAGAGTTATTCAACAGTAGGGAAAAGCTCTGTGGAATCACTCAGGTTTTGTACGTTTACATATACAGATATATATGTATGGAGATACATATATATGAAAAATATACTAAAGATATACATATGTGTGTGTGTGTGCATGTGTGTGTGCGTGTATGTGCGTGTGTGTGTGTGTGTGTGTGTGTGTGTGTGTGTGTGTGTGTGTGTGTGTGTGTGTGTATATATATATATATATATATATATATATATATATATATATATACATAACATATAGTGCAGTCATACACCTCTTACTGCAAGACATCTGGGCAAAGGCTATCAAAATGGGGGGACAATGGGTCAAACGTAAGGACATACTTTAAATATTGCCATTAGAAACGTAGACAGTTGCAAGAGTAACAGGGTTTGTTTCAGCATACATTTTCTGAAGGATATGAGATCTGACACTGAAATGCATGTCATTTACTGACAACAATTCTCATATCAGTACAGTGATTTACCAGAGAAATACAAATAATTTGCGGAACACACCAAAAATATGAGCAATAAATCTGGACATTCTGAAACAATCCAGCCAGCTGACAGGTATGCTTAGAACCCCTTGGTGCAATGAATTTGGACCAAGCCTGACAAAGTGGGAGAGAAAGCCATGAACAAAGGGAAATATCTGAAATACTTGAATAGATAAGCTGAGGGAGTTGCTACAGTAACACTGTCTGTTATAACATATATTGATGGAAATAGCAGAAGTGCAAGACTCAGTTGCTTCTCATTAGTTAGAGACTTAAATCATCACATCATCCCACTGATTTGTCAGGAATACACAACACTTATGGGGACCAGACCAAAGATATGAGACAGACAACTGGACATCCTATGCACATCTGGACATAACATGACATTAGGGAAATGACACTGAGCTGCTAAGCATGTCACCAAGCACCGTCCGAACTACAGTCAGACTGACACAACACTACCAAATCAGCTATGGGGAATTACACATGCATTTACAAATATATCAGGCACTACAGGGATGTAACTAGTGAAAATCAGACACCAGTGTAAAAGTGCATACCTACCACCAATTTCACCACAGTCAGAGTGACATACTGCTAAGCCAAATGAACACTAGAGTATAACAACTGCGTGAACAAAAATATCCTGTTGCCACTCACACACTACCCCTACATATAGTGCCCCAAGTCACAGTGTAATATGAGTCCTGAAGTGTTATGGGACATGTCTCAGTCTGCCCCTACAAACATATAGCTGGTAGACCACCAGAAACAGTAACAGCATGCACAGTCAGATAGAAAAGGAGCCATGACAGTTGCATCTACCCCCTCCCTACACAGACCAACTAACATTTACACACCACACTGCTACACTATCCTGACAATCTGTTAACAATCGCCAGACATACACAAACCTCTCAACTGTACAGATTCTCACAGAATGTCCAGGCTTTGTCCTCATATATATGGCCTTTCAATCATAACATGTCTGGCATTCTGTTACATCACTGGGATGATACCAGGAATGAAGGCACTAAATAATGGTATACCATAACTATCAACCTCTTACTGCATGACATCTAGACAAAGCCTGACATAACTGGAGAACAGCGGCCCAAAAATAGAGGCATATGTGAAATATTGCTGTTATAAACTGAAAAAGATGCTGGTGTTACAGGGTTTGTTGTAACATATATTTTCTGAGTGATATGAAGTCAGAAACACAAATAGATGTTAGCATTTACTGACTGCAATCCCCAGAGTATGCTACTGATTTACCAAGGACAAAAACTGTCTGAGGAACAGAGCAAACAAAAGAGTCAAACCCCTGGCCATTCTGCGGATAGCCCTACAATTGAGAGTTATGTCAACCACATAACACTGTCAGAGTTAAAATCATGCAGAAAATCCATGTCCACACAAACCCTGTTAAACTAGCATTAATCTAAATGTATAACAGCATTACTTAACATTCTGTCCTTAAGTCTGGAACCTTCTCCCCCATTTTTTGGGCTGTCTCCACATTTCTTATTGTAGGAGGTATTTACAACTACCCTCTGTAATGCTGTTGTCCACACACCTCTATGATGTCCATCTCACAGGCAAGGGAAAGGGGCAACACCCACATGAAGTATAAATTATGGGAGTGTGTGGACATGCCATTGGCTATAGGAATAAAAACACAGCTGTTCTGCATGAAATTAGCAAGTGGGAAACACCGATTGGTGCACAAGCCATCACCTGCTCATGAGCATTAACTACAAAAGGCAAGCTGCTGGCTATGCAAAACAGGTCTATACCTCTACATGTGTAGACAGATTGAGAGAGAGTGAGAGAGAGAGACAGAAACAAATATGTCTCAATACGACTTGCTGTACTAATATATTGCTGATCACCACCTATGGACATAGCATCTGGATCTGTCTGCAGTGACACAGATCAGAGCTCAGGCCCGTGAGTGACCCCAGGAAAGGACGGCTCACATATGACTACTACTGGAGTGTATGTTGGACAATACTGACTGTGACACTGTTAGGCCAGCTAGTGGGATGTCATAAATATCCATATGTTACTTGGGAATACAAGTATGATACATGTTTTTTTCATAAATCTAAGAGACCTATACAGTGTATGCGTATAGTAAATTACTGTCACAGACGTGTCTGTTGAACTGCATGTGATATACTGAGCTTTTACCATTCAACTATCCAGTAGTGTTATGCACACTGACCATATGTGTGCCTCATATTTATAGTCATTTACTCATAGAGTTGTGTTATGTCTGGAAAATCATTGGCAAAATTGTGAAGACTGACATTAGAACATGATAGCATACATATGAGTGTCAGACATCCTCCAAGGTATTCCTGTGAATGCAAAGCCTACTGTGCTATCAACTGACTTAAGTGTGTTACAGCAATATTAATAAAGTGTCACTAATTTTGGGCCATTGCCCCCATTTATGTGTGTCGTCCTCCAGATGTCCTGCTCTAACAGGTTAAGTGAGCAGCAAGAGTGTAAATACAGTGTATCATACTGACATAGAACAGAAATGTATATCAGGTATTACCTGTGCACATATATGTATGAGCAGGTGCAGCTGGAAGCCTCAAAACAACAGACATGAGATGAAAAACATCAAGCAAATAAGCTGTACATGTTGTATAAGTGTGTAATCTTAGTTTGTGTACATCCAACAGACATACATTTCTAAAGCTACAGGTTGTTGGATTACCCTGACACAGACAAGAGTACTAGAATAAGCATGATTATCGGGTTGAAAATGGAGAGTGGTCCAACTGTTATGACCTTTTGTCCATGCCCACTACAAACAGCTATATGAGCACCTACATAGCTGTATGGACTCAGCAATACCTGACTCATAAAAACTGCATCCACCAAGATAGAGTAATCCCCTTTGCTGGACAGCAGCACTACACAAACCACATAATTGGTTGCTATATTGGCTGTACAAGGCCAAGTAGGAGCAGGCACCAACTTGGAAGCAAGTCAACCTGTGTCTGAGCAAGCATATGAGGTCACAGGTGAATTACTGTAAAGCTAACTATGAGTACATATTGGACACATCCACAAAGGCCAATCATAAGGCCATCTTCACACATGTCTTCAATCTCAGAGCAACAACACAACTCACCCTGTACTGGTGGTCAATCACACCACATACACATACACAGCATAGCTATAGCCAACCCGCTGCAGACAGGTTAAGGGAAAACATCACCATCTCATCCCACCATCAGTATAGATGGATAAGCACAGCACCCGCACCCCTCCTAGCATCATCAGGGAGCAGGTGCATAATGCCTAATCAAAGGCAACAAATGTAAGTCTCCATGGGAGCTGATAGCATCCCTGTCTGCATCCTACATGAACACAGACATATGCCTCCAGCTCCATTACACACTCTACAAAAGCAAAGTCTGAGCACCATTGACATTCCATCTGCAAGGAAGACGGCCACTGCCATCCCTCTACACAAAGGTGAATGATGAATGGTGGATTATGCAATTTACTGGCCCTCATTAGGGGGAACATGACACATCAGGACCTGGGGTGCAATGCAAGCTCACACTGTTCTGATAGATGACAGGGATATGATGTGGTCGCAAGTGGTGGCTAATGCTAGTCAATGTTGATGTGCAGGTTATGTAAATAATGTTGACCAATGAATGAGGCCCTGTGATGTGTTTCCCTGTTTATATCTTCTAGGTGACATGCAGCATGCAAGGCAGTCAGCATGCACTGCAGCTGAAACTGGGGCCATCAGCCACCATGGTGTGATGTTTGGCTGTCGCCAACAGAATCTGTGGGAGTGGACCACCCTGTGGGATGAGCTTGTCTGCAGAGTAAACAACATAGGCCACCATGCATGCACATATGATCAGATCAGGCATCGGGCCACTGCCTGATATGCCATGCCTGGCAAAGAGCTGCTGCCGTGGCTATGCTGACCTTACTTACACCAATGGAGGTGCTCCTTGCCAACTCTTTGGAAGCCACCACATGCCAGCAAAGCCAACACACATAAGTCGTGGACGTGGGTAACACCCAGACAACAAGCGAGAAGCGTCCAGCTAAGGCACCAGTGCACATCAATTTAATAATGTAATAGTCATACTGGCTTCTGTAAAGTATCTAGATGTATATGTCAGGTCAAACTGAATTTGTGTGTGGGTTTTGTAATGCACACAAGTGCACATCTATGGTGAAGGACAGTAAATTGTGTAGTATCAGAGCTTGTACTGTACATGTGCAGAAAAGTAGCATTCATTTTGTACCAATGCTACATGAGAGTCTGCTGAAAATACCTCTCCCTCACAACTACATAGGTACCTCTGGTCTGGATGTGGGACAGCAGCTTGAAGTCAGTGAGTAAGGTACTGTTCTGTTGGGGCTCAAGCCCCAGCCATGTTAAGGTCATGCATTTTACCATGCACACAACCGTTATTCTTAGCCATATTGTGAAATGTGTATTTTATCTTGTGGTCGGGTTAACTGCATTCCATCAGAGTGGTCATCACAGGGGCCTATTTGCAGGAGGTGTAACATATCCATAGCATAACTCACAACCTGTCAGTGCAAGAAATCTGGACAAACACTGACAAAATGGGAGGACAAAGGGGCAAAACTAGGGACATACTTGAAAATTAGTCTTATACAGTGCATATAAAAAGTGTACACACCCCTGTTAAAATACTAGGTATTTGTGACATACAAAAATGAGACCACAATAAAACATTTCACAACTCTCCCCACCTTTAATGTGACCTATAACCTGTACAACTCAATTGATAAACAAATCTGTTATGGGAACAAATATGAAAAAATAAAACATATACAATAAGCTAGATGCATAAGCATGCACATCCTGAAGCTAATACTTTCTTGAAGCAGCTTTTGATATAATTACAGCATTATGTCTTCTTGGGTGCATACTTGCCATCAATTACAGAGACTCTTTGATTAACAATGAATAATGGTCAGCTGTCGTACTAGGCTTTTCCAGACATTTACTCAGTTGCCTGCAATTGCAACAGCCATGGATCACAGAGAACTTACAAAGCTTCAAAGAAATCTCATTGTGGGAAAGTATCAGCCCAGAAAAAGGTATAAAAACATTTCCACAACATTGCATATACCATGGAACACAGTGAAGACAGCCATCAAAAGGTGGAGAAAATATGGGACAACAGTGACATCGTGAAGAAGTAAACATCCCTCCAAATTTGACCAGAAGACAAGACCAAAACTTGTCAGGGAGGTGACCAGGAGACCTACAGCAACACTAAAGGAATTGCTCGATCTCTGGCAAGTACTGGTTGGGTACTACATGTGAAAACAATTTCCTGTATTCTCCATATGTCTTGCCTATGGTGTAGGGTTGGAAGATAGAAGCATTTTCCTCACACTGAGCATCATTCAGGCCTGGCTAAATTCTGAAAAACCAATACATCAAGTCTCCCAAAAGCATGTGGGACAATGTGTTATGGTCTGATGTGACCAAGGTTGAACTTTTTGGCCACAAATTCGAAAGGTTTGTTTGGCACAATAACAACAATGTGCATCACCAAAAGAACACCATCCCCACTTTAAAACATGATGTTGGCAGTGTCCTGCTTTGGGATTGCTGTTCATAAGCTGGAACTAGGGCTTTAGCCAAGTTGGAGAGGATTTTGAACAGTTCCTTTTGGTCAAAACTCTTCAGGTGTCTGCTAGATAGCTGTAGATGGAGTGGAATTACACCTTTCCACATGACAATGACCCAAACCATACATCCAAATCAACAAAAGAATGGCTTCACCAGAAGACATTCAATGTTCTGGATTGGCCCAGCCAGAGCCTACACCTACATCCATTAGAATATCTGTGGTATGACCTGAAAAGGGCTGTGCAAAAGAGATGCTCTTGTAATTTGATAGAGTTGGAGGACTTTTGCAAGGGAGAGTGTGCAAATATTGCCAAGCCAAGATGTGCCATGCTGATAGACACCTTCCCAAGAAGACTGAATGCTGTAAATAAAAATGTACTTTAGCAAAGTATTAGTTTAACGGTGTGCATACCCATGCAACCAGCCTATTGTATGTATTTCATTTACTATGTTACCTCTAACCAATGTGTATGTTCTTCAATTGGATTGCACAGGTTATAGGTCACATTAAAGGTGGGAACAGTTATGACATGATTTCTGTGGTCTCATGTTATATATCACAAAAACTTGGCATATTAACAGGGATGTGTACACTTATTATATCCACTGTAAGCTTAGAAAGTTGTTTGAGTAACCAGACTTGTTTTAACATACATTTACTGCAAGTTATGAAGACTGCAACTTGAATTATGTCATGAATTAGTAGCACCAATTCACAGATCATCCCAGTAATGTACCAGACAAATGCAGGATTTAGGAGGAATAGACCAAAAATATCAGCCACATATCTAGACAGTCAGCAAAACTCTGTGCATTTGATAGGTATGTTCTGTAGGAGTTGCCACTGTGCTAAACAGGTGAATAGCAATAATGTGTACATGGTTGCAGTGTGTGCTAGGTGAAGGCCCATCACCTACTTGCACTACTCATGTACCCCAGAGATGTATATTAGTAGTAACATTAAGTGGAAAGGGCTGCACTGCATGATGTTGAGGACCTGTCCAGATTGTGTATGTTGTGGTCTGACTGTGTGTCATGAATGTCACCATCTGGCTGTTGTGAGGTCTGTGTAATGTCTTTGTGCCACCTCACCTGTATGTGTCTGTGTCCATGTGTGCATGCATGTGTTTGTGTGTGTGTGTGTGTGTGTGTGTGTGTGTGTGTGTGTGTGTGTGTGTGTGTGTGTGTGTGTGTGTGTGTGTGTGTATGGGCATGCCTGTGCGCGCGCATGTGTGTGTGTGTGTGTGTGTGTGTGTGTGTGTGTGTGTGTGTGTGTGTGTGTGTGTGTGTGTGTGTGTGTGTGTGTGTATATACCAGCAAACCTTATACTCCTCACCCTATAAGCTCTGTGCAGGTATTAATTTCCATATGTTGTCTTCCCTGTGGTCCCTCCCACTCAGAATCTGATGTCAGTGTCTCTGCAGACTCTGTCCATGATGGTGGTCCTAGTGAGGCACAGGTGGAGCTGTCAGGGGCTGAATCCGTGCCATCAGTTGGCATCCAATAGTCATCAACAATGTCTCTGCACACAATCACAATGCCCACACATACCCCATCCCCAGTAGCCACCAATAATGGACAGTTGGAGGGTGATGACATGGAACAGGCTAGTGTGGTGACTATGGCAAGTGTGAGTGTAGACACTAGCCATAGCCAGAGTCCAGGCGAGGTCCCACACAGGTGGATAGACAGGGGTGCTCAAAGGAGGACTGCTGCCCATTGAGCTGCTGTCGCAAGTGCCACAGTAGGTGTCACCAGATGCATGTTTGTCATGTCATGAATGCACAGGCATGTAGTGAATGCAACACCAGACAAATACTCAGGGTCTTGAATACAGCTCTTCCTGGCTTACATGATGACATATATGACCTTTTTGAGGCCACATGTAAAAATACTGAGGTCATGAATAAACAGTGGGGTGAGACTTTGGCAATCCTCAACCATGGAATATCTGTGCTGCAGCGTGTGGTGGGAGATGGGCATCGGCCATGTGGACATACGTCAGCACCAACATCAGCTGAGAGTCTACATGGCCGTGCACCATCACACTCCCATAGTGGCAGTCCCACCAGCAGTACCGTAAGGCAGGTGCTGTCCACACCACAAAGGAGCAGGCCATGGGCACATGGGGACATGGATCCAGCAGATAACAGTCACCATCAGGGAGTAGTACTGTATCTGGCCTTGGCCCTGGTGGTGCCATTGAGATCCCTGGCAGGACCAGTTCATGTGTCCGTGGCCAGAGACAATGAACTGTACACCCTGCCATGTACGGTCCACAGCTGTCCAACGACCCCTGTGTAGGGCAGCTACATGGCATGACTGTGTGCATACAAACACACACACACACACATATCACCATCACAGCCAGGTCACCTCCAAACACACACACCACCTCTGCATGGCCAATTCATAGAACACCCCTCCAAACACA